>NC_056743.1:926974827-927019827 GCF_019279795.1 Protopterus annectens | reverse complement strand
GTGTTCAGCAGATGCGTGGCAGACATATTAGCCTATCCCAGATTCCTAGGACCTACAACAAGAGAGCCTATAGTACAAGCAGAGAATCACTTATTCATGTTGTTCATCACTTTGGGAATTTCAGTGAGCATTGCAAAATCCCAGTTGCAGCCATTGCAAGTGCAGATTTTCATAGGTTGCCACCTCAGTTCGAGGGCTTGTCTGAGAAATCTACCTTTGGACAGAGTACATACCACATGCAAAGTACCAGATCCCGGTTCTTCAGAATTCATACCTAATGAAGAAGGTTCTAAGATCATCCAGTGCATATTATAAGCACCTTCAGTGGTGGCTGCATCAACAAAGTCTTGTGGAGGGACTGTCCATTTGTTTCCTCCTTCTGCTCCCCCCCCCCCCCGCTCTGCCTTTGAGTGTGGGAGGGCATTGTTTGAATAAATAGAGCAATGGACCTGGTCACATCAGGAACTATCCTTGCACATCATTGTCGTCAACCTGAAGACAGCTTTCCTGATATTGCAGAACTTACAAGACCCTCCTTCCGTAAGGTGCAGTTCTCAACAACTTGAACAATGTAGTTATGGACTAATACATCAAGCTGCAGAAATGAGCTTGCTGTTTTCTGCTGTGTTGGGAGGTGATGTGGAGATGGAATACTCCTCCTTGTGTCAGTGCTTTTTCATCATTGCCGTGCACATTCTGGTCAAGCCAACTCTTTAGTGGACAGGGCAGTTCAATATCTGCTTATGTCACACAAGTGATACATACGTCAGGTGGTGACAAACTTGATGATTTGGCTTTATGGAAAATTTTGCTGTAACTTTATGCATCCCCATCCAACTCCAAATGCAGCAGCTTTTTCTCCCTTATTCCCTTGCAAGGGTAGACATCCTGGAATATTCCAGTTTGAAAAAGACCACTTGGTCTTCTTTGTACCCTTTCGTCTAATTGTGGAATTCTTACAGAAGGCCAAACAGACCAAGGCCAAGTTAATTGTCATAGCCGCATTTTATCCCGCACTGGTATGATGCCCATGCTTTGTCCTCATCTGCTGGGTAGATCTATCCTCTTCAGATCCCTTAAAGTTCTCCTGTCCTATTCCTTCAGAAAGCCTCTCTGGACTTGCAGTCGCTGAAACTAACAGCATGGTTTCTGCTTTTGAGTTGTCATTGACCCATGTTACTCTTCTAGAGTAATCCATATTCTCACAGCATCTCAAACTTTTCCAATATGAAAAAATAGAGTAGCAAATTGACAAAGTTTTTTATATGGGGTGACAAAAAGAGCATATTCGTCCTTCATTCCTGTAACTCTTCAATTTCTGACTTTTTCTGGGGAATCCGCTATTTCACTTTTAATGTTCACTTTGCTGCTGCTTTCAGTTTTTTCAAGGTTTGAATTAATTGTCACTAGAATCCCTAAAGGTTTGTAAGGCTTTCCTACAGGGAAACGTTCTGCTAAGACCTCCACTCCGAGAATCCATTCCTGTCTGGGAGCTGAAGTTTATGAGAGAGAAACTGACCAGTCTGCCTTTCTCATTCTGTCTTTTGCACCTATAGCTAAAGGGGATTTCTAGTCCTTTTCATGGAAGACAGTAAAGATTTTTGGAACTACAAGCCCTTTCATCCAAATCTTCTTGCATCATCTTTCATAAAGATAGTGTTTCTGTGTGCATAAGCACAGAATTTATGCAAAAGGTTGCAAAGGGACCCTCAACCATTCAATTAATCTTTAAGTATTCTTCCTTAGCAGTCTAACACTATCTATGTGTACACCATCAGTTATGTTTTTTTTTTAGATATAATGAATAGTATTAAATGGGACGAGCAACTCTTCACTTCTTTTGTCCAAAACAAGTCAAATGGTTACTAAGGTCACTTTATTCAAGTAGCTATCAGATTGCATTATTATTATTATTATTATTATTATTATTATTATTATTATTATTGTTTATATGAAGTGTAACAAATGTCTGCCTCATAAACCCAAAACACATTTGGTTAGCAATATGGCCACTTCTTTGAGACTTTTCAGAAACACCACAATTCTTGACATTTGTACTGCCATGACATGGGTGTTGCTGCTTGCTTTTATAGGAAGCTGTAAGCTAGATGCGATTTCTAAAGCCAGTTCTAACTTCAGAGGTACCATATTGAGGAACATTCTGTCTTGATGCCACTCAAAAGGTTTACATTTGCAGATGTCCCTTTGTTGACATGGACAGACTAGATCATGTAAGATACGAAAGTTGTGTACTCACCATAACATTAGCTCTTCATGATCCAAGTCTCTCTGTTAGGTTCATATGTTTCTACAAGGCTATCGACCACCAGGGTCATTATAAATCTAGCTGTGCAACCCAACCCATTTTTTTCCTTGAGTACACTGGACACCTATGTGGTGGTGTCATGTTAGTAAGGAGTAGGTAAGGGTTATTTGGGGAGGGTTAAGTTTTGTATTAGTTAACTTACTGATGGTGTCTGCCCATCAGAGACATGGGCGTCAGACCAGGGGTGAATTTACGCTTTCCAGCCAGTGATCAAAGTTTTTGCTTAAAAAGAGTCAGGGATGATCTTCATTTCACATGAATGGAGAGCCTGTTCCATAGTGTGGGGATACTTTGAGACACATATTGGTCTCTCCAGTATGTTTTATTTATTTATTTTGCAGGCAAAGTTCAGGTCCTTGGATCTAGTGTTCTTGGTGGTGTTTGTTTTGTGGATATGCAAGAGGTCCATCAGAGCTGTATCTGAGGATGTCTTGTATGCCAGACAAAGATCACCTTTCAGTAACCTGTAGGAGATTGAGTAAATAGATAGGTTCTTAAGATGAGCTGTATAGGACAGGGGTATTCATACCCTGGATTCTACTGGTGAGAAACCTTTGAGGGCATTCTAACTGTTGCAGGTGCCTGGTTAGGTACATGCCAAAGGGGGCACTGTATTTGATGATGGGTCTGATAAGGACTGAATAGAGTGGTACTATAACTGCCTGAGACCTGAATGTCATACCCTTGCTAATGAGTTGGGTGACATAGACTGATTTTCTTACTGTCTTGGCTACATGTTGGTCGAAGGCCATAGTACTATCTACATATGTTCCTAAATCCCTAAATGTGGGGTCATGTCTTAGGGGTGTTTTTTCAGTGGAGTAATTAGCTTAGGCGATGACTTCACAAAGGGCACTGTAATGCATTTCTTTGTGTTGTGTTTTAATCCATGGCTCTGGCACCAATCATTTGTTTGTGTCAGACCCTCTAGTAGGATTTTGGTGTTATGGGGGAATCTATGATAACTCATAATTTACAGTCATCTCTGAACTTTGAGAGCCAGAAGCCTTCTCGTTAGCTTTGAGAAGTAGATGCTAAACAGGAGAGAGCCCAACACAGAGCCCTGGGTAATCTACTGGTGACTGGTCTCCTGGTGGAAGTGGTCTCGCCAAGCCTGACTTCTTGGGTCTTATCTGTGAGCCAGCCAGTAGTCTTGCGAGTTGTATTGGGATTTATGCCTACTTCTGAGAGTTTGTCAACAATACCTGAGTAGGGTATTGTATTGAATGCCTTGGCCAGGTTGAGATAGGCAATGAGAACCATTTTTTGATCATCCATAGCCTGGGTGACTGTTTCGAAGAAGTCTATCAGGTTGAGTAGGCAAGACCTTCCCTTGATAAATCCAGACTGGGATGGGTCAGGTGCTGTAAGTTGCCAGTGTCTTTGTTGATCATTTCCTTGATAATTTTTCCATGGCTTTGCATATTAAACTTTTCAGATGGATGGGTCTGTAGTTCCCGGAATTGGTCATTGGCCCACCTTTGTGGTCCTCCATTCACTTACCATGTACCCTGTTTTGAGGCTGTAGTTTGGTACACAAACCAGTTTCAGCAAATCCACCTGTCCTCCCCCTACATTAGCAATTTTCTGTGCAGGAAGGTCTAGAAGATGTAGTAGCTGTATTGGCTAGTATTAAACTGCATCTGTTCCCAAGTACAGTCTGTGTCGAAAGAGAAAAAGGAGGGGAGGTGCATTACAAGAGGAAGAGAGGAGTTTTGGAGCCTGGGAGAGTCTTGAAGGTACCAAGAGACTGTCTCCTGTATTGTGGATAGGGATGGATCATGAAGCTTTAATGTTATTTAAGTGTGTAACTTTCATGTATCCTATCACCTTATCTGACAAAAGGAACCTTTATTTCAAATAAACCAGAGGTTTAACAAATGTGTGTTGAGTGTATTTTGCAAACACACACACACTAAAAATTTCAGCCATGATTTATTTTGGCTTAGTAAGTGTTGCAGTAAACAGAAGAAACAAGAACACCAAAGGAAACAAAGTTGATGTCCCAGAACTGTCCATTAATATTAAAATGAAGGATAAAAGGGGACATTTACCAGGTATTGTTACAGTCAGAAAATGAATGAGTTAAACGAGTCAGTATAAGTTGTAGTGATCTTTACCCCAATGGTAGGTAGTACTGAGACAGACAAGTCATGCTGCCTCCCACCTCATTCCTCTTGTTTCCCTAGCATTAAGACTTTTATGAAGTCTAAGAGCAGTTTACTGTAAATGTTTTGCCATGCAGTTGATGAAGCAATTTCTCAGTTCATCTGATTAACAACTGGATAGTTGTATGTCATTTCTTGTAGCATTTCATCAGATTTGTTGGTGTTAAACTGTTGCAGTTATTTCGGTTGTAGAGTAAAACCTGTATCTCTTATGTTGATACCATTTTCAGTAGCCTTCATTGTCCCATGAGGGAAGGTTTTTAGAGAGAGAGAGGTATTCCATATGGAAGATATTAATACCCAATTCTGGTACTCACAGGTTGAGTGTTTTCTCATTTGGCTTAACAGTGAAATATATTTAAGGTCTGCTACCAATCAGCCATGTGTAGGCCAATAAGTGCCTTTTCCCTACATCTGTTTTATTAAAAAAATGAGTCAGATTCTTAATGAAGCATATTTAAGCCCCAGATTTTAAACATGATATAGGGTCTTTCCTGATGAATGTCATTTGGCCAGGGTATGTATTTTTTAAACAAGAAACATATTATTATTATTATTAAATTATCACTTATGATATAGGCAATCATACATTTATGTAAATGAAAACAAAACATATTGACATATTTTCAGTCACAAAAGTTGTATTTATATATATATATATATATATATATATATATATATATATATATATATATATATATATATGGGTCTACTTCATTTGATCGAAAGACCATTTGACCTAAACCCATTTGATCGAAATTTCATTTGATCAAAAAACAGTATTCAAGGCATAAAACTGGGATTTGTCCCCCTCTCCAATGTCATGCGACCCTGGAGTTGGTATATATAGTTGGGGGGGGGGGGGCGAAGCCCTCCACCTAGTTTCCTTTAAAAGAAGAAAATAAAACAAGAAGCACAGATTTTAAACGAAAATAGGTAGGGGCTTCACCCCCCACACCCCCAACTATATATACCAACTCCTGGGTCGCACAACATTGGGGAGGGGGACAAATCCCTGTTATTTGCCTTGAATACTGGTTTTTGATCAAATGAAATTTCGATCAAATGGGTTTAGGTCAAATGGTCTTTCGATCAATATATATATATATATATATATATATATATATATATATATATATATATACACACACACACACACACACACACACACACACACACACACATCACTTATAATCTAATCAGTCACTGTCAAACATTAGTGCAAGTTTGCTAAAAAATTTCACTGCCGTACATTGGTTGGAGTATTAGCTGCATTGTGTTGTCCAGTGTGTGTGTGTCTAAGTTACTGTAGTTGCAGTATTCAGACTGGATAGATTCATCATATGTTATAGCAAAGTGTACTTCAGATTAGTCTGACTGAAAAGTTTGGATTTGAGAGTTCTTTTATTTGAAGACTTGTGTATTTAATTTGCTGACTTCAGAGCTAGTTTTCAAATAAAATGTAAGCATTTACAAATGTTTGCTTTTAATACTTCCTGAATTAAGTGTACTAAATGTCTGCAGCTTTGTGATGTTCTCCAGCATTAAAAATTTCAAGATGATTGTAAATAAGCCTACAGTCCTTCAAATGAAATTAGGGTTCATTCCACAGCTCTCCATAAGCTATGGCTAGTAGGCACCCAACAGAACAGTGAAAAACTGCTGAGTTGAACATTTGAATTGTTAAATGACACAGTAGGACAACTTAACACATCAGTGCCGTATAAGTTGTGCTACTTCTCCATTTTTAGTGAATAGTGGCCTTAATCTTTTCTCAGCTGTTGTATGCAGATTTTTGGTGAGTGCAAAGTAACAGGATTTTCTAATAGGTGCAACATGACTAATTAGACTGGCTTGGTCTAAATTAATGGCATGTAACCAGGGTGGTGATAACAGCACTCCTTTTTTAATCTCTAGGGAATAACTTGAGTTGTTGTCGTCCCTGAAGTTGCAAGTAGCCTGCAAGAGTATGATTTAGTTGTTTCAGATTTTGAGACGTTACAGATAAATATACCTGATCACTGGTGTATTAAAACTAGCAGACAGATAGCCCCCATAACTGTTTTTCTGTGTCTAGTGGATGCTTTTGCCAGGCATCTTTTCAGGCAGGTTGTTTTCACAAATTTCTGTTTGCTACATTTGTTTGCTTTTATTATTATTTTTTTTTTGTATTTATAAGTAATTGTAATGTCTTTCAGCTTCTCCCGTTAGGGGTCGCCACAGCAGATCACTGGTCTGCAGATTGATTGGCAGTGGAGTTTTTATAGTGTTGAGTTGCCGGCCCGGAGCCCAACCTTTCACAGACGACACAGTCACACACGCACCTACTGCATGTCTTTAAAACTCACTTGATTGCAGGAAGGACATGCAGACTCCACACAGAAGGCACTCCATCTGAGAATTGAACCGGATATCTCTTGCTGTGAGGTGACAGTGCTAACCACTGTGCCACCGCGGCCTTGTATTTCTAAGTAATAAGATCCTGTAAGTATTGCACTTGCATGTGCAAGCGCATCCACCCACACACTGTGTTGCTGGTGTGCTGCAGGCTCTGGGAGTTCTTTTAAAGCAGTGCAGAGGTGATAGTAAAGTTTTTCAGTGAGCTATAAAAGACATTTTTTTCCATAAGGACTGACTTTTGTTGTTGCCTGTACTGCTAGCTGTTCAGAACTAGACTAATTTACATTATAGTATGTAATAGCTCCTGTTAGTTTATAAACTTTTCAGGGAGAGAAGCATTAATGTAGCATATATTTTGCAAGTGGAAGGGCTACTTTATAAACTTGTTATTAAGTGACACAGCACAATTTCTTCAGTTTTATGTCTATGTATAATTGAGCGATATATCTTTAAGGGGAATATACATTTGTACATTTTAATCCAAGATTTACAAGCCTATTAGTTAACAGAACTGTTCCAACAGCTCTCTGGTAGTCTGTATAAACAAGTGATGTTAAGTTGTCAATCTCGCCTTCATTCTTGCTGGATGGGTTCGGAGCCGATCCTCGGCTCCGACTCGGCACTTGCTTTAGCTCGAGAACTCCTTTTACCAGCTCGAGGCAACCCTATATCCCATGATGCAAGGCGGAACTACCTCAGATCTCGTTTGCCGCTTAGCGAAAGAGGTCTCCTTTGCCAGCTGAGGTAAGTTTTTTCTTGTTAAAGAAGAAAAAGTTCAGTTAGGGGTTTATTTTTTCCCTTTAGTGTTAGATTAGCCTGTACTTAGTTACAGCCCACCCTATTCCCTTCCTTTTAAACTCTTATTATAGTTTTCAGTTTAAAGTTTTAGTCAGGCCTAGTTCCCCAAGTTATTCCCTTCCTGTGTGTCTGTGTAGGGATTAAGTTGTGTGTTTGTGGGGACTGTTTGTGTCTATCCTTTTTAGGATGTCTAGGGAAGGCAAGGTCTCAGGCTTCAAGAAGTGTGACCAGTGCTGTCAGAAAATGTCCCTGACAGATGGTCACACTTCTTGTGTGTTTTGCCTGGTGCCTTTGCACCTGCAGGACTCCTGTGCGTTGTGTCATGCTTTTAGCCAGAGAGTCCTGCAGGAAAGGAGGAACAAATTAATCCTCCGAGGTTTACTTAAACCTGAAGGTTCTCCTCCTAAGCCAGGGGCAGGAAAACCTCTTAAGCCACCGAAGGCTCAGGCTACTGTGTCCAAGCCTCCTCCGGTGGCTCCGGCTCCGTCGGAGCCGATATCGGCTCCGGCTGGAGTCGATACTTCTTCTGTTAGAGTAGTGGGTTCGGTGCCGGCTGGCTCCGATACCCTGACTACTGTGGCCTTGTCGGCTCCGGCTGGAGCCGACACTTTATCCAGCATCGGAGCCGAGATATCCTCGGCTCCATCTGGGGTTCAGGGGACTTCGGCTCCGATGGCTTCGACCCGTAAGAGATCCCGGTCCCCTTCGATACTAAGTATTCACTCGGCTCCGGGGTCTCCTCTTTTGTCGGAGCGGAGCCATCGGAGCCGATCTTCGAGATCTTCCAGGCTGTCTGACCACGATTTGGAGAGGGTGGTAAGCAGGCTGTTGAAGTCTCAGGCACTGGCCCAAATGCTCCGTAGCCCGTCTCAACAGACTTCGGCTATAGCCCCGATTCTTGAGATTCCTCCTCCGACTCCACACCTGAGTTCGGAGCCGGACCTCCTTGGGACAGCGACTGCTACGATATGCCGGAGCCGATACATCCTTCGGCTCCGTCATCTTCGGCTCCGATCTCCTCCTTGAGACCTTCCTTGGAGGGATCCGGTCATCGGGTTTCCACTGTCGGCTCCGAGGGGGCTAGTGGCATCGGACCCTTGTCCGACCCCGCTCTCCCTCTCGGGGCTTCGGCTTTGGTAAGCTCGGCGCCGACATCGGCCTCGGAGCCTTCTCTCTCCTTGGAGCCGACCATTCCTGTTTCTTCGGAGCGGGTGTGTTCAGGTCTCCCGGGAAGAGGAGCCTTTGAGGTGATGAGGAGTGTCCTGGCCTCTGAGCCTGGTCAACGGTCTATCCCTCTAGCTCCTCCCTCATCAGTGCCTGCAGATGCCTCAGAGGAGGAATTGGCCCTCCATTGACCCCTCCGAGGATGAGTCGGTATACCTGGAGGCTTTTGGATCCCGACCCTCCACCTCCTGGGTGTCTCCGCCTTTCGACCCACTCATGCAGGTAGTGGCTCGGAAGGCGTGGGCGGCTCCAGATTCTGTGGAACCTGTCCCCAGGAGACCATCCAAGTTCATCACGGCCCCTTCGGATAAACAGTTCCTGTCCAAAGGTGTCTCTGTGGATGCTATGGTGGTAGCGGCGGCCACTAAGAAGGAACTGGCGGATCCTTCAGTACCTGTCCATCCTCCTAATAAGGATTCTAGGACCATGGACAGGTATGGAAAGCGGATGTTTTCTTCAGCGACCTTTGCTATGCTCGCTGAATTACCTTTGTCACTTCACCAGGCTTCAACGAGATATTCTCAAGGAACTGGGAGAAGTAGTCCAGGATCCTTCTGCTGCTGGGGCTCAGGAAAAGATGGCCTCTCAGCTTGCTATCCTGAATTCTATATCTAACTCCTCCATGCGGCTCATATCTTATGCGGCCGATGGAGCGAGCAGGGCCGCAGGCACAGGTGTTGCTCTTAGACGCCAAGCCTGGATGCGGCTGTGTAATTTTGCGGACCCCTTTAAGGCGTCCTTCACCAACACCCCCTTTGACGGTTCGGCTTTGTTCGGACCTCAGGTGAAGGATACTTTGACCAGATGTGAGCAGGACGATAAAACTCTTTCTGCCGTTGGAGTCCAGTTTTCCACTCCTTCTAGACCATATCCCAAGGGTCAGAAGGGGGGGGAAGATGTGGTTCCGTAAAGCCCAAGGAGCTACACCGGACACACATGGTCAGTTTACCCCCAGAGGCAGAGGGGGTAACAATAATAGACGCCGCCCTAGAGGCAGGGGGGGTCCTCAGAACCAGGGCAACAGGGAGTCTCTTCCTGAGAAGCCTTTTCAGCATCCCTGAGGTGTTGCCCGACTGTCCACCCTTGGAGGCAGTCGGGGGAAGAATTTCGCTGTACCCAGTAGCCTGGCAATCCCTATCACAAGAGAAGTGGGTACAGTCGATCATATCCGAGGGTTACAAAATCCCCTTCGAAAGGTTTCCCGTACCTCTACAATCCCTTCCAGACATCTCACCCGGTCAAAGGGATTTGGCAAGACAGGAAGTTTCAAAACTCCTGGGAAAAGAGCCATCCAAACAGTGCCGGCAGACCAAGTAGGATCCGGCTTCTACTCAAGATTCTTTTTGGTCCCCAAAAGGACGGGAGATTGGAGACCAATACTAGACCTAAGCAGACTAAACAAGTCTGTCAAAAAGGCAAGATTCCGGATGGTCACGCTGCAATCCATTCTGCCCTTTCTGGGCAAGGACAACTGGATGTGCTCTATAGACCTTCAAGATGCGTACTATCACATAAAGATTCACAGACGCTCCAGAAGGTTTCGGCTGGGAGCCAGTCATTACCAGTTCAGAGCACTGCCCTTTGGCCTCACTTCAGCCCCCAGAGTGTTCACCAAATGCATGGCAGTGGTCACAGCTCATCTGAGACGTCGAGGATTCCAGGTGTTTCCTTATTTGGACGACTGGCTCCTCTCCGCCACCTCCAAGCATCAGCTTCTTCGGTCCAGAGACTACACCCTACAGCTTTGCAAGAGTCTAGGAATTTCGGTAAATTTCGAAAAATCCTCTCTGCTGCCTTGCCAATCTATCACCTTTATAGGCGCAGAGTTAAATACCGTCAAAATGTTAGCCAGGCTAACAGATCAAAGGATTCTGGACATCCAAGGACGGTCCCAAGCCCGGCTGAAAAAGGAGGAGGGTTGGGCTTAGGGTTAGCAACCCCATCCCGTAAAAAAACAAATTGCTACAAAAACACCAACTACAGGAAACACAGACAATCTTGTCTTGGAAGAGGAGGGTTCTTCAAATGGAAGATTTTTGAAGTTTTGTGGCCAAAGCCAAAAGGACGCCACAAAGCAGAGCACCCTTCTCTCTACCAGGAAAATAAACATTGGCACATGGAATGTCAGGACCATGTATGAGCTAAGCAAGGCAGCCCAAGTGGCAGCAGAAATGAGAAATAACAACTTGAGTTTGTTGGGAATCAGCGAGACAAGGTGGACAGGGGCTGGTCAGTGTCGATTATCTACAGGAGAGTTGCTGCTTTATTCTGGACATGAGGACAGTGAAGCACTTCACTCCCAAGGGGTTGGTCTTATGTTGGCTAAACAGGCCCAGAGAGCCCTGATTGGATGGGAAGCACATGGCCCCAGGATCATCACAGCTTCATTCCATAAAGAAGAAGAAAATTGTAATGAATGTGGTCCAGTGCTATGCACCAACTAATGACAGTGAAGAGGAAGATAAAGATCAGTTTTATGAAAGACTGCAGCAGATCCTCGAGACCTACCCAGACAAAGACCTTACTATCCTTATGGGCGATATAAATGCCAAGGTCGGATCCAGTAACATAGGATATGAGCAAATCATGGGTACACATGCTCTGGGAACAATCAATGAGAATGGTGAAAGGTTTGTTGATCTATGTGCTCTCAACAATTTGGTCATTGGAGGCAGCATTTTTCCCCACAAACGGATACACAAAAATACATGGGTCTCCCCTGACTACACAACAGAAAACCAGATAGATCATATATGCATCTGTAGAAGGTTTAGAAGAACATTACAAGATGTCAGAGTGAAAAGAGGGGCAGATGTAGCATCTGACCATCACCTGGTGGTGGCTAGACTGAAGCTAAAGCTAAAAAGAACCCAGGTTCAAGAGTCATCTAGGAGAATCAAATACAATGTTCATCTATTGAAAGATTCTCAGACAAAAGAACAGTTCAACATTGCACTGAAGAACAAATTTGAAGTGCTACAAGAACTGGTTGAAGAGGGTGGAGTAAACAGCTCATGGCAGAATGTGAAAAAGGCTGTAGACTTAGCTTGTCAAGAGACACTGGGACCTAAAAAGTATCATCAGAAAGAGTGGATCACTGCAGAAACACTGGTAAAGATAGAAGACAGAAAGAGGAAGAAGGCAAAAGTAAACAACAGTAAAACCAGAGCTTCAAAGATCAAGGCCCAAGAAGAATATGCAGATGCCCACAGAGAGGTCAAAAGATGCATTAAAATAGACAAGAACAATTATGTGGAACAGTTGGCAGTTGAGGCAGAACTGGCAGCTTACAGTGGTAACACAAAAATGTTGTATGATATCACCAAGCAACTTTCAGGAAAGTACAGTAAGCCAGAGAGACCTGTTAAAGATAAGCAAGGAAAACCATCAATAGTATAGAACATCAACTGAAAAGGTGGGTGGAACACTTTGAAGAACTTCTAAACAGACCGTCACCTCTAAACCCTCCAATTATTGAGCCAGCCAATGAAGATCTACCAATCAATTGTGAAAAGCCAAGCAAGGAGGAGATCAGGAAAGCCATCATCCAAATGAAAAATGGGAAAGCGGCAGGACCAGATAACATCCCGGCAGAGGCCCTTAAAGCAGACCTGAATACATCAGTGGAGATGTTGTACCCACTCTTTGAAAGAATCTGGGCAGAGGAAACTGTTCCTTCAGAATGGAAAGACAGCCATCTCATTAAGCTTCCCAAGAAAGGGGACCTTAGCAAATGCGACAACTACAGAGGCATCAATCTTCTATCAGTTCCAGGAAAAGTTTTCAACCGTATACTTTTGGAACGGATAAAGGACACCACTGACAAAAAGCTGAGAGAAGAGCAGGCAGGCTTCCGCAAAAATAGATCGTGTACTGATCAAATTGCAATGCTCAGAATAATTGTGGAACAGTCAGTTGAATGGAACTCACCATTGTATATCAACTTTGTTGACTTTGAAAAGGCGTTTGATAGCGTGGACAGAGAGACACTGTGGAGCCTTCTGAAGCACTATGGTATACCAACGAAAATAGTAAATTTGATAAAGAACTCATACAATGGTCTATCATGCAGGGTTATACATGGAGGGCAGCTCTCTGAAAGCTTTCAAGTAAAAACTGGGGTCAGGCAAGGATGCTTACTGTCACCATTCCTCTTCCTGTTAGTTATCGATTGGATTATGAAGAAATCTACTGCAGGACAGAAAAATGGGATCCAATGGACCCTATGGAGTCAGCTGGAAGATTTGGACTATGCTGATGACCTCGCCCTCATCTCTCACAGCCAGCAGCAAATGCAAAACAAGACAAATTTGGTGGCAGTTACAGCACTAGAGGTGGGTCTTAACATTAACAATCTGAAGACAAAGATCCTTAAATTAAACTCCACAAATACTAACCCTATCACTCTGCAAGAGAAGCCACTGGAGGAAGTGCAGTCCTTTACCTACCTTGGCAGCATAATTGACAAGCAGGGCGGATCAGAAGCTGATGTCAGGGCAAGGATAGGAAAAGCAAGAGCAGCCTTCATACAGTTAAATAGGGTCTGGAAAACAAGAGAACTATCCTTGATTAACAAGATAAGGCTGTTTAACTCTAACGTGAAGTCAGTACTGCTGTATGGGGCAGAGACCTGGGGGTTAAACAAGACCACCACTAAAAAACTTCAGACATTTACAAATAGCTGTCTCAGGAAGATTCTATGGATTCGATGGCCAGACACTATTAGCAACGCCACCCTTTTGGAAAGGACCAACCAACTTTCGATTGGGGAAGAAGTTAAGAGGAGGAGGTGGAGATGGATCGGGCATAGTCTTCGCAAACCAGCAAACAACATTACAAGACAGGCGTTGCGCTGGAATCCTCAGGGGAAGAGAGGAAGAGGCCGCCCACGAAACACCTGGAGGCGAGACTTTGAGGCAGATGCTAAGCTTAGAGGCTACACATGGAACCAAATAGAACAGCTGGCCCAGGACAAGATTCGGTGGAGAGCTGTAGTTGGTGGCCCATACCCTGTCAAGGGTGACAGGCATAAGTAAGTAAGTAAGTAAGAAATTTGTTCAGCTTCTGTTACAAAGCAACAAGATCAAAGCCAGGTTTGTCTTGAAAGTTCTAGGCCTAATGGCTGCAGCCATTGTTCTTCTTCCACTGGCTCGCTTCCACATGCGTCTCCTGCAGTGGATGTTATTCACGCAGTGGTCGTACCACGATCTGCCCATGAGACACGAAATCTTGGTGACACAGTCGTGCAGGGCTCATCTACGATGGTGGATATCTTCCCCTCTTCTTCATCAGGGCCGACCCTTTGTTCCCCCTCCTCCAGTTGCCACAGTCACCACGGATGCCTCTCTGATCGGGTGGGGGGGGCATTATCAGGGCAGGATGGTCCACGGGACGTGGCAACCCATAGAATACCACCTGCACATAAATGTCCTGGAGATGAGAGCAGTGCTTTTAACGTTGCAAGCCCTCGACGACTTTCTTCCCACAGAGACTATTGCAGTACAGACGGACAACATGTCCGTGGTCTGGTACATCAACAAACAGGGTGGAACCAGGTCCTATCCCTTATGTCGAGAAGCTCTCAGACTTTGGCAATGGGCGATCTCTTCTCAGCGGTTTCTGATAGCAACGCACATCCCCGGCAGGTCCAACCTATTGGCGGACAGGCTAAGCAGATCTATTCTGATGCCTCACGAGTGGTCTCTCAATCAATCTGTAGTGGATCAGATTTTTCTGAAGTGGGGCACCCCTTGTTGCGATCTTTTTGCTACCCCTCAAAACAGCAAGTGCCCAGATTACTTCACACTATTTCCTCTTCCAGGCCAACCCTTGAGAGACTCTCTAACCCAGGATTGGCCTCGGGGACTTCTTTATGCTTTTCCTCCCTTTCCATTGATTCCACAAGTCATTCAGAAAGCCACCGTTTTGAGAGCCAAATTGATCCTCATTGCTCCATATTGGCCTCGACAAATTTGGTTTCCGTCTCTACATCATCATCTTCTGGTGCAGCCCTGGCATCTGGACCCATTTCCGGTTCTTTTGATCCACCAGTCGGGTCAGCAGCACCGGGCCATTCATTCTCTCAACCTCACTGCTTGGTTGCTCCACTTCCTTCCCTAGCCAGGCTACCAATGATTTCTGACTCAGTCAGAGACATTTTAGTGTCTTCTTTAAAGTCGTCCACTAGAACTGTTTATGCTAGCAAGTGGCGACGTTTTTTGATTTGGGCAAACGCCAGAAATATTGATCCTTTTACCGCTCCTGTACATTCTGTTTTGGATTTCCTGGCGAAGGTTTTTCATTCGGGATCTTCGTCATCTACAGTCAAAGTACAACTGGCTGCTATTTCCAAGTATCATGTTGGCTTGCATGACAATAACATCATGTCTCATAGGTTATGCAAAGCCTTTTTAAGAGGAGTTTTTCTCCTAAAACCGCCTGTGAAACATCCTCCTCCGCAATGGGATCTAAACTTAATGTTGGCATCCCTAATTCTACCTCCTTTCGAACCGTCTGCTACGTGTTCTTTAAAGTTATTGACGTGGAAAACTATATTTTTGCTGGCTGTTACTTCTGCAAGAAGAGTTTCTGAGATTCAGGCCCTATGTATTCGTTCACCTTATCTGGTTTTTCATAAGGATAGGGTTTCGCTCAGAACTAACCCTTCCTTTCTTCCCAAGGTTGTATCTCAAACCAATATTAACCAATCTATTGATCTACCAGTTTTCTTTCCTAACTATTCTGACAGAGCTGAACAGAAGCTGCATTTTTTTGGATGTTCATCGTCAGCTCAGGTACTACTTGCATAGGACTAAACAAATTAGAAAATCAGACCAATTGTTTGTCTCCTATGCAGAAAACAGGTTAGGTCTTCCAGTTTCTAAAGTGACCTTATCTAGATGGTTGACTTCCACCATTTCCTATGTGTACTCCCTAAGGGGCAAACAACTATCTTCTAAGCCAAAAGCACATTCGACCAGGAGTCTATCCACTTCTGTAGCCTTTCAGGATAGACTTCCCATTGACACTATTTGTGCAGCAGCTACTTGGGCCACACCTCATACCTTTGTGTCTCATTACAAGTTGGATTTGGCCTCCAGAGATAGGGCCAGTTTTGGTTCCACAGTTCTCAAGAGTCTGTTCCATTGAGCCACCCGGGATACAGGTGCTAGGGACGCGGTCCCATCCAGCAAGAATGAAGGCGAGATTGACAACTTAACATTTAGAAGTTATGTACCTACCATAACGTTCCATGTTAGTTGTCTTCTCTCGCCTTCTTTCTTGCGTCCCTCCCTCCTTCCCCCTGGCCTGGACAGATCTTGGAGAGTTCCTATTAGATTGCTTCCTCTGGAGCATTGTTATGAGGACTTCTTTTAGGAACCATGGTTCCTAATTATGTTAGGATAAGTCTTTAGCAGGGTCAGTTAGCTGCCAAACGAGATCTGAGGTAGTTCCGCCTTGCATCATGGGATATAGGGTTGCCTCGAGCTGGTAAAAGGAGTTCTCGAGCTAAAGCAAGTGCCGAGTCGGAGCCGAGGATCGGCTCCGAACCCATCCAGCAAGAAAGAAGGCGAGAGAAGACAACTAACATGGAACGTTATGGTAGGTACATAACTTCTAATTTTGTTAAATTCTTAGATTTATAATGGTTATGCAAGAGCAGTGTCAAATTTCAGGCTCTGCAAAAAACTTGAGAATTTTCATTTTGTTTGTATAGCAGATAGATTGGCTTAACTTCATGCTTTCTGCCTTTTAGGTATCCCTTCGTGATCTTCGAACACTGAATCCAGAGCAAGAATTTGATGCCTACTCGGGAAGCCTTTCAGATTTTGATGTCCATGGCAACTTGCTGGTAACATGTGGGTTTTCCAGCCGGATGAATGGTCTTGCCTGTGATAGGTTCTTGATGGTGTATGATTTACGAATGATGCGAGCTATTACCCCCCTGCAGGTTCATATCGACCCTCTGTTCCTGAGGTTTATTCCCACATACACTTCTCGGCTTGCTATAATTTCCCAGACAGGTAACTGTGGTAGATATTTTTCTCATGTCATTCCTTATTATTTTTTGCCCCCACATCATTCCTTCTTCCTTATTCCCTAAATTAATGTGATTTTTTTTTCAAATCTCTGTGTAATAGTGTTGCAAATATGATTTGTAGACCATATTTTTTTGCATTGCCAGTGATGCATGTGAAGTGTATTCATTAGTAGCTGTAGATTTGTGTAGCTTATCTTGACTGTTGGCTCATTAATAAGGTATAAAGTAACATATTTGTAGTCAAATTATTTGTACATTGCAAAGCATCGACCTTGGTCTCTCCCTCTTTCATCAATGCACCGCTTTTGCCACCATTCCCTTTATTGACCATAGTGTCATGGGACATAGAATTGTCATGCATGGCCTGTGCTAAAGGACCATTTTCATAAATCTTCAGTTCCCTCAGCAGGTTCCTTGAGCAGTGCTGCCTTCTAGCCATATGTTTATGCACATTGTCATATGGATATAAGCCATGCAGACCATGTAGATCAGCTGCTACTGCTGGGCTGCTGGCACATTTCCACCATCAAGGGGCTGTGCCACATAAGCCTTATACTGCTGTTTCCACTCCCATTCTTGTCAGCATTATGTTCACATTCACTTATTAGGTTCAAAGGTAAGTACTGCAGACCATTTCAAGACTATCCAAAAAACCCTGTTCAGAATTTCTCTCTAGCCTTGAGTAGGGCAAGAAAGGGTAGACCAGGAGAGAATCTGTGGCTGTCCATCTTAATTGTCTAGGTTCACCTTGAAGGTGGCAAGTGTTCTACTCTACTTAGGTTCATAGTTGTATACTAGGCTAATGAGCCTGGGGCCTTTACAAGCCTAGCCATAGGATTACCCTGGCATAGTGCCACCCAACCTTCGTTCCTAGTGCCTCTGTCAAGTAGAGCCACTGGTGTTATCCCCAGGATGAATTTTCTGTTTCCCATCCACTCAAACAGATTTCTCTTGAACAGGGTCAGCGAGGTGCTCTGCTTGACATTTATGGGAAGTCTGTTCCATAGCATGGACAGTCTCTGGGTTATGAACCTGTCCCTCCAGCATGTTCTGTTAATTTTGGTAATGAGGTTGAGGTCTCTAGAGCGTGTGGTGCGGAGGGATTTGGATTTCTTTAGATGTAGCATTTCTAACAGAGCTGGGTCAGACATGGCTTTGTAAGTCAAGCAGAGATCGCCTCTAAGTAGCGATATGAGACAGAGAATATTTAGAGTTTGTTGACATGTAGTGGAAGTTTGTTCCAGAGATGAGGAATACGTTGGGATATGAATCTGTCATGTCAACATTTGTTATTTATCTGCTGATGAAGGTTTAGTTCCTTTCACCATGTATTTGATGTACCATTAGTTATGTGGAAGAGTAGGTGATCAAATAAGGCTGGAACTTCCGTGGTATGAAAGGCTAGACATTGATTTCCACTGAGGAGTCTGTAACAGACTGAGTACAGAGAACGAGCTGTCAGTCTCTCCTGATAACTATAACTGATTTTTGAGCCCACTGATCTTTTCAGTTATGAATCTCTAAGGTTTCTCAGGTTGTGTTATATGTTTAGATAAATACATGTCAAAAGATATGTTATATTGAATAATGAGTCAAATAAGATATGAGTAAAGAGGAATTAAGACTTTGGATCAAGTGGAGATGCCTTTGGAAATTAGATGGGCCGGATAAAATGCATTCTGAACTCCTGTGGATACATAATGGTCAAAAGATAAGTAATTATTAACAAGAGAACCCAGACCCCTTACAACACTGTGTGGTTGTAGGTGCATCTCCTGTGGAAAGGGAAACTGTTTTGTTTGCCAAAATGGACTATGCTACATTTTTTACATTTATTTTGAGAACATTGCCCTTTAACCAGTTGTTAACATGGTCTAAGCTATGTTGAAGTAATTGTGCGTCAGTTGAAAATCGAATAGCAACACCAAATTTACAGTCATCTGCAAACTTAGTTAACCATAGGCCAGAACGTCTGAGAAATGCATTCCAAACAGTAGAGGACCCAAAACTGAGCCCTGTCATATACCATTGGTAAATGTTTTGCTTTCAGAAGTAACGCCTGCTACTCTAACCACATGGATTTTGTCTCAGTCTTGGCATCATTCTGGGTGATGTCAAAGTACCAAGTCAAGACCATTGTTTTCCTTCATCAGGTGCTACATAACAAGCTCAATCATATCCTTTTTCATATCTCTTTGGGTAGAGTGTCAGAGGTCATTCACAGCCACATGGATCATTGTTAGGTCATAGTCATATTTGTCAGAATGGAGGGATCTAAGAGCCCTTGTTACATCTTGGATCCTTGCTCCAGAAAGTCAGCCAACTGTCATCCTATTCTTATTCAGCCTGGTGAGCATGATGTCCATATGCCTTACAACAGTTACCTATTACTAAATCATTGTCATGGTTTGATGCTGTTTCTGTGGGCCATAAGGGTTTGGAGTCTGCACTTATGTGATTCTTGGTGGTATATATCCTAGGTGTGGGTGTGAAGGGTGTAGGTAAGTGTGTTTCTGTGTTTACTAATATCTGAGGTTTCTTGGTCTTTACCCTGGGAGGCATAGGCAGTGTTCTGTTAACAACCATAAGTTGGTTTAGTGGACGTGCTGTGTGCTGTGTTTGCGTTTGTTTCAGTGTTGTATTTCATTAAGATTTTTTTGGAAGAGTATGTTCAATATTTATATTTCAGTGTATACACTATTAATTGATACAACATTTTCAATCTTATACAAATATATTTGTTTTGCAAGTCATGTTAGTGGAAATTTTAGATAAAGGTGCTCTATCAAACACGATTGTATCTTTAAATGAATTCATTCAAGTTAATTGGATTTTTAATTTAATAATTTACCAATGTATTTAAGTGAGCTGAACATTGGGCATTTGGTTCTGATGAAGTCCATTGTGATGTTGCTAAGGTAAAAAGCGCTTAACCAACAATATTTAATTACTATATTTTCGTTTACAATAAACTCGATTTCTATTTTAGTGGATTAGCTGGTCTCTTTATTTATTTTATGTTGTGGAGCTGGAATTGAAATACCTACACAAAAAAACTTACCATTTTATAAAATGGAAATGTGTAGCCATCTGAGCCTAATTTTGGGTGCATGTTCAGACAAGATGGTATGGATTTGTCAAGATAAGAGAAGAGAATTTTTGTAGCAGATATTTTGCAGTATTTAACAAACACAAGGCAGGATTTTTGCCAGGTTGAAAATTTAACAGTTCACAGCAACATTTGATGCATAACTGATGGTTGTTAGTTCTAGGAGCATTAGTAATAAAGTTTTTTTTATTGGAAAATTTGCTACGTTCTCACAATTGCTGCAATTGTTTGTGAAACTGTTTAGTGCGGCATTCGTGTATGACAAGTTATTTATGTAACATCATATAAGGTAGTTATTGTCATTTTATTACTAAACAGCCTTCCAGCTACAATCTCCGTTTTCAGAAAACGATTTAGAGCTATGATGAGAAAGAGAAGTCACTTTATACATATGAGGTGGTTATTGTCATTTTATTATTCACAAAAACAATAGCCACAGTATTTTTTTTTTCAGTTTGATTCAGTGTTGACACTGTAGTAGAAACAGACTCAACGGCCCCAATGGATGGTGCAGTTTTCTTTTTGGTGTTGACACTGTAGTAATATAGCCCCACCCATGTAATTGACTCTGACTCTGAGCAAGATAATGCAGGGAGATGGATACAGGGTTCTTTCCTCCAATTTCTGATTCAGACTCAGAGGAGAGTTCAGTTTCTTTCAGTTTCTAATTCTCCCTATGAGGGTTTCTCTTCATATAAAACTATTGCTAAAATGTACCATTGTTTTCACTGGGATAACACTGAGGTTTCTGAGTACCTCAGGAAATACTGTGAGTTATTACATAAGATTTTTCTACAACCTACACCCATTCCTCCTCTTCTGTTTACATTAGAGGATGTGTGTGTTACTTCCTGCAATTTTCCTGATTGCCTTTCTAGGGGCAGCTGGCTGGCTGATAGGGATGTATAAGCTTCCTCAGTTTTTTAAATTTTAGACACTCTTCCCAAACCTGATCCAGCAGCTATAGCTTTAGTTGACCTCACTGCTGCGAAGCATGTAGTTAATTCCAGTCCTACTCTTTCTGGTAAAGATGGGAAAATTATTAATAGGTATGAGAGAAAGTGTGTAGTTCTGCAACTTTGATTTTCAGAATTTTGAATGGTCAGGCTCATATATTAAAGTTTGTTCTGACAAATTGTGGAAGCATGCTTTATCTTTGAGGAAAAATCTGTTTTATATAATTTTGTAACTTCCATTACACAGATCGCCGCTCGTTATTTGCAGTGTGTTTATGTCCCTCTTGATAGTTGTTCTGGGATATTTATTTTTTATTTATTTTATTTTATTTTATTTATATTTGTTGACCGGGAGTGTCCGACTGGACGTAGGTCCATTTTCAGCGGAGGCTCGGGGAGAAAAGCTCCACAGTTAAAACAAGCAGACAGTAGTTACATTGGATTACATAGCGATTAACAATTTTCATAGCAATTACTTACAACATATTTACAGATGAAGAACATAGTACATCAGTAGACAACTAGAATCTATCTGTGAAGTACATAACAGACATTAAGAAATGTTACAATAAGAAGTTCCTGCTGTATAATAAGTACTAGGCTTATGAGCATCTGAGCTTGCTATAATCAAGGTAGTTAGTGGAGTGGAAATAAAGGTAGTGGTTGGAAGGGGTGGGTGATATTAGAGTGGGAGTTGCAAGGGCATAGCCAGCATTTTTTTAGGTGTGCTTTTAGTAAAGTTTTGAAGTGGGTGCATGACGGTATGGAGGTAATTGTGGGTGGGAGGGAGTTCCATAATTTGGCTATGGCGCTAGAGAATAGTGCTTCACCAGCAGAGTTATTGGCTTTAGTGATCTGCAAGTGATTTTTGTTGCTGGATCTTAGTGGTCTGGTCGTGCGATAGGATTGGAGTAGTTTCTGGAGAGATGGGACATTTAGTGGATGGTTTACTAGTTTGTGGGCGAATGAGAGTTGATACCATTGAAGGAGGTGAGGGAGTTCAAGCCAGCCCAGTTCAGAAAGTGAAAGACAGTGGTGACTACGGTAGGATGCCCTGTGGCGAATTTGGCGATTTTGTTGTAGCAGGTCTCTAGCTTGTTTAGATCGCATTGCCTTAGGCTGATATTTATTGGAGAGGCATAAAGTAGGGTGGAGATAAGATGGGAATTTGCTATTGAAATCTGTGCTGCTTTGGTGAGAAGTTGCTTATTTCTGTATAACGTTCCTAGCTTTTTGTGGACTTTTTTTATGGTCATGGATATGTGAATGTCAAATTTTAGTTTAACTATTTCCACTCCTAGCAATTTGGTGTGTTCAGTTGGGTATATAGTGGTGTTGTCTTTTGCTGTGATGTTAAAGTGAGAGTTGTTTTGAGTATGTTTGGTGAGTTGGAAGATGAGTAGTTTAGTTTTGTTTGGGTTGAGTATTAATTGGGCATCGGATAACCAAGTTTCAACAGAGGAAAAGGCTTCCTGTGTGGCTTTTTGCAGTTTGGATAGGGACTGGGCTGAGCAGATGATGGTTGAGTCATCTGCGTATTGTATGAGTGTGCCATGTTTGGTGGCAGAGGCTAGATTATTGGTGAAAACAGAGAAGAGTAGGGGTCCAAGGATGGATCCTTGGGGAACCCCTATGGAGACAGGTAGTTGGGGAGATATGTCATTCTGCCATACAACGGATTGTTGGCGGTCAGACAGTTAACTCTGAAACCAGTTGGTGACTGATTGTGAGAAGGATAGGTTATTGAGGACAGAGAAAAGTTGTTTGTGTTGGGACCATGTCAAATGCTTTAGATAGGTCTAGGAAAGTAGCAGAGGAGAGATAGGTATTGTTTTTATGCTGAAGGATAGTGTTAGTAAAGGAGAGTAAGGCAGTGGTGGCCTTAGGATATGGCCACTGGTACTATTTTGAGGAGGTTTGCATGGCTATATTTTCAGAACCTCCCAGATGGTTAGGTTTATTGTTTAGCCAGTCTGCTGCAGAGGGGATCAAAAAGTGTTTATTGTATGTATTATTTATTCTCTATGTATTTAAATATGTGTTATTCAAGGATGTTTCAGTTTACAAATGTGTGGATTTAATTTATTAATTGAAATAGGGTAATGATTGGATGGATTTTGATTGTGAGGTTCTGGTATGGTATATAAGGCTGCATATTTTGGTATTTGTCATCTGATGAAGTCTGTATAATAACAGGAAGAGAAAGCGTTTATCTTTTATTTGGGATAAACTTATTGTGTGTGACTTTGTTTATGGCATTTTTCGTTTTTCTTTTGGTTGATATTTTTTTTGGTTTTGATCAAAAAGTGTGAGGAAAGGGGCAATCTTGTCTAGGGAATTACTAATATATTTCAGCCCTCCTTTTCCATTTTGTCCAAGGGATTTTCTATCTCCTCATCCAGTTTTGACAAAACACAGAATAAACAGTCTCAATAAAATTTAGGTAAGTAGGTGTCTAAGAAGAAATAGCAAGGAGTGTTCCAAAATGAAGTCTTGAACCTCCCAAAACCAAGGACAGTCCCAAAAAGTCTGAATGTGTTCAAGAGACTTTGTGACTCCCTTTCACCCTGGTCCCTTTTTTCTTCCAGAAAGTCTGAATCTCCATTTTTTTCTGCTTGCCAACAAGTTGTTTTAGACACTTGGGTTCCAAAAAATCATTCATCAGGTCACAGATGGCAGTGGGAGGAAATTCCTCCTTTCCCAGGGGTCATTCCTCATCTTACAGATCAGACTCTTTTGTTTACACCAGTTCTTCATCACATGCAGTCCCAAGGAGTGATAGAACCAGTTCCCCCTTCCCAGGAGGGGGAAGTTTTTTTTTTTTATTATTCAAGGATGTTTTTAGTGCCAAAGAAAGAAAATGCTTGGAGACCAGTTCTGAATCTTTCTTTCCTAGAACTGTTTGTGACCGTGCCCAAATTCAAAGTGATGTCACTTCACAACTTGTTACCTTTTCTTCCACTTTCAAGTTTCCTGGTAACACTAGACATAAAAGGAGCTTTATCATAGCATCCCTATTCATGTAGGCTTCAGATGTTTCTTAAGGTTTTATATGTCTGGATCACATTATCAGTTCTCTGCCTTATCCCTTGGACTTTCCACTGTACTGAGAAAATTCACAAAGTATATAGGTCCAGTTATAGCTCATTGTAGGCTAAAGGGAATCCACAGTCTTCTATAGTTAGATGATTTGCTTATCTTTGCAGAGTCCTCTCTCTTGGGTAAGAGATCCCTCACACAAGCTGGGATTCCAAGAGAACATTCAAAAGTCTTTCTTGACTCCTTCACACACAATTGCTTTCCTTGGGTGTCAACTAGAAACTACAGTTCAAAGAGTTTTTCTTCCACATGAAAACAATAGATGTTTATGTAGATCTATTTCTAAGGTTCAGACTTCAGTCACTGTGAAGGAATACCTCAGGATTTTGGCACAAATGACATCAACGATTCTCATGGTATCCCTGGAAAGACTCCACATGAGAGATTCGGTAATATCTGATCTGAAAGCTCTTTTCTCCCAGCATCATCACCCTTTCTTTCCAAATTCCAGTGCTGGGGTTTGTCCAAAGATAAATTGTTTGGTGGAGACAGCAGATATCCTAAAATCCAGTCCTTTCACTCCCTGCTCCAAAGCAGTCAGTCACCACAGACACTTTGGACTTTGCTTGGGGAGCATTTTCAGAATGGATAAAATTGCAGGAGATGTGGAACACTAAGGACAGATGCAAGCACATAAATTTCAAGGATATTGTTGCCTTGATCAAAGCACTCAACTCTGTGAACCACCTTTGATCCCCAGGACCTCCTCAAGTGGTTACCGACAATACCACAGGTCAGAACAAACAGTACAACTGTTTTCTATGTTAAGAACCTCAAGTCAGCCAGATTAGCTTGTACAAATGGAGCTAGTCTTAGCAACAAGCAAGGGGGAACCAGGTTGTGCCCTCTTTGCAGACTAGCCATGTTAGCTTGGGGTACAGCTTCACAGCATAGTCTCACTACAGGCATCTTACGTTCCGTCAGACCACAATTGTGTGACAGACAAGCTGAGAAGAGTCAGGGCAGACGCTCACGAATGGAAACAACATTAGGGGGTGTTCCAAGATTTGTTCCATCTGTGAAGAGTTCCTCGAGAAAACCTCTGTGCCTCTTCTCTGAATAATCAACTGGCAAGATTCTGTTCCAGGGCTGCATGAAAGAAGGCCTGGAAGACAGATGCCTTTTCTCTTCCTTGGACAAGAATGTTATTGTGTATGCTTATCTGTCTTTTTCACTAATATCCAGGGTACTTCAGAAGATTCAGAACGAATCCCCTAAGATCATTGTGGTGACTCCCTTCTGGGCAGGCAGCTGTGGTTATCCATCTTTTGTAAATGGCCAGGGCCAGTTACCACAAGCTTCCTCACAGATTGGATCTGTTGACGCAAGAACAGGGCTGTTTGATACACCCCAACATCATTCATCTTCAGTTGACTGCTTGGATGGTAAGGCCTTAATTTCTTTTAGGCACCTGTTAACTGAGGACATGCAACAGGTACTAATGGAGGCCTAAGGTGTTCTTGTTGGTTCCAGTAACAAAACCAGCACTGGTTCAGGGCTAGTTGTTCTCTGGTTTTACAATATTTATGTCAGCTACTATCCTGTGGGCTTTCTTATTCCTCTGTCAAGGTTGATTTATCAGCCATTTCAGCATATCTGCCCATGGATCCTCCTTTTTCATTGCAGTCTCGTGTCAAAATGTTCTTGAAAGAAGTTTTGCAAAGAAAACCAGTGGTCTCTCATTTGGGGTCTTAATTTTGTGTATAGAAGCTAAGACTTGCTCCATTTGTACAAGCTAATCTGGCTGACTTGAAGTTCTTAACATAGAAAACAGTTGTACTGTTTGTTCTGACCTGTGCTAGAAGGGTATCTGAATTGCAGGCTGTAATGGTAAGTTGGCCATATCTCATCTTCCATAGTGTCAGGGTCTTTTTGTGCCTAACGTGGTATTCAAGTTTACTTTAAGCCTAACTATCCATCTCCTTGTGTTCTTTCCTGAACCTGAAAATGAGGGAGAAATGATGCTCCATACCTTGGATGTCCACAGACAAGTCAAGGACTATCTTGACAGAACTAAATCTTTTGTTTATTTCTTGTGAAGGTAAGAAAGGACGACTGCGTCAAAACAGACTATTTCCAAATGTTTAAGAACTTTACCTTTTGTTATACTCACCATAACAAAACTATTACAGAGAAGGCCAAAACCCACTCTTCCAGGGCCTTGGCTTCATGTGTGGCTTTTTTGAAAAGGTTGGATTCCAGAAGTATTCTAGAAGCTGATATTTGATTCTATGTACATACGTTTACAAAACATTATAAGCTTGATTCATTCTCTAGGTCCAGATCAAGCTTTGCTATGACCATTATCCAGGGCTCCTGGACTCTTTGCCTTCCACGTCCTAAATGCAGTTAGCTAAGCTAGTTTACCAATGTAGCAAAGGCAACTGCAGCAGTGATTAGTATGATGAACATAGTGCAGTTGTATAAGTTGAACTTAGCATAACAGTAGATGTTTGAATGATCACTGCTTCAGAAGCCACTCCTTCCCTGCACCCACTTATTTTTGGTATATTTTTTATGCCAGGGCGTGGGCATTTATTTTTTGTTGTTCCCAATATTGTACTTTCAGGGCTCAGTCTCCCTGTGTTTGCTTGTGATCTCCATTGCATGTTAGATTTCGCAAATGCTTGGTTTTGAGTATGGAAACCTCCTGCAGCAGTGTAACTGTTGAATTTTTCTGTTTGGGCATTTCTTGTTTTTAGCACATTTATTAATTGTATTCATTTTTGCTCATCTTTGCTGTCAGGGCTGCATGTGTGCTTCTTGATGGCATGCTTCATGGTATTGTACAGAGATACAATACATGTATACCTCCTGATGGCACCATTTATGACATTGTATACCTCCTGATGGCATACGTCATGGTGTTGTATAGGGATGTATGTACACCTTCTGATGTCGCACTTTAGTGTTGTACAGGATCCATGTATACCTCCTAATGGCACACTTCATGGTGTTGTATAGGGGTGCAAGCACATCTCCTGATGGCACATTTCCTGATGTCATAAAGGAACTTAAGCTCACCTCCATATGGCACACTTCAGTGTTGTCCAGGGATACATGCTGATGGCTAATTTCATGGTATTGTATAGGGATACATGTACACCTCTCAACTCAAGGTATTGTACAGGGATAAACGTACACCTCTCGATGGCACACTTCATGTGTTGTACAGGGATGCATGTACACCTCTCAATGGCACACTTCATGGTATTTTACAGGGATGCATGTACACTTCTCGATGGCACACACTTCATTGTATTGTACAGGGATGCATGTACATCTCTTGATGGCACACTTCATGGTATTGTACAGGGATGCATTTATACCTGTCGATGGCACACTTCATGGTATTGTACAAGGATACACATACATCTCTCGATGGTACACTTAATAGTATTATACAGGGATGAATGCACACCACCTGACAGCATGCTTCATTGTGTCATACTGTGAGCTGGAAGTGAATATGTAATCTTTGCACCTCTTAATTCTTTCCTGCGACATAAACACTTCCAGTATGAATCTCTTGACATTTGTTTTAGAAAGTTCCTGCATTTGATGTCTAGAAAACTGAACCCTTTAAAATGCTTCTGCCATTACTATGTCATGAACCAGCATCAACACGAATACTCTCTCTGTTACTTGGACAAGAAGCATAACGTAAAGCATTGCCATAAATGCCAGTGCTTCAGCCTTGATACATGCACATGGAAGGCATAACACACCTTTGTAAAGAATGTAGTTGTGAGGAATGCTCAACACAGGAACAAGCAGAATAGTTCTTAGTGTCATCCCAGTCGTATGCTGTGTGAGATGGTGAGTCAGGATTCAGAATTGGTCATATCCTCATGTCAAGTCTGCCCATGTGGAAAATTTATACCTTGTGAGTTTCCCTTTGACTTGCAAGAGGTAGTAATAGTACCTGTTATTGAGAGGCCTGTGTTATCTTGAATTCATGTTGATCTACTGAATAATTGTATATCCCATGGCATTAAATTGGAAAGTAATAGTTGAAAAAAATTTCATTGAGATTTCAACTTTTTTTTTAGGAGGCCTGCCTCTCCTTCCTGCACCATGGTAGCTACCTTGGGAGGTGTGGTCCAAGGAATCAAGCTGTGTGTGCATTTCATCTCACATACTAGTACATCCAGAGCTTATCTGTGCCCAGTGTACATGCTTGTAGCATTTTTATTTAGGTCCTCTGGGTCTGGCTTACTGGTTGCATCATTGGACCAAGGATTGCTTACCCAGACCCCCAGTTGTGTATGCCTTGCTGTCTAATGTCATCAGTGAGCCTCCTTTATTGTTGGGCCTGCAGAGTTGTCTTAGGTGTCAGTCATTTATCAGCTGTTGTAGGAGTGCTTACTTATGGGGCATGAGCCAGCGCTGGGCTGCGTGCACTGCTCTCAAGTTGTAGTGCCTGCCTCTTGGAAGTGTTTCCATAGTGTTTCCATAGATGTTAGGACCATGTTTCCCAAAATGCAGTGCTCTCTGTTTGCATATCAGGTGTATGCTTTATATCCTGTAGCTGAGGTTGAAGGTCTTTATCTCCCTTATTGTCCCATGGGAAGTGAATTCCAAGGTGCAAGATGCTATATTTCTGAGTCAGACCAGGATACTGAGTATTGCCTGTCATGCAGATTCTCCACCAAATGATCTTTCCTACTGAGGGACATTCAGGCTGATTAAGCCCATTCTAGTCTACCTGTGGCTTCCCTGCCATTCACAAGAAACTTCTTTTTCAGGATCTGATTAAGAGAAATGAATAACTTTGGATAATTTCACCCATAACACCTGCAGGTGCATCTGCAGTTACCTCCTACTGCGCCTCTAGGCATCAAATATTGCTTGTTCATATTTATTTTATTTATTTATTTTATTTTACATTTGTTTACCGGGAAAGTCCGAATGGAACAAGGTCCATTTATAGCGGAGGCCCGGGGAGAAAAGCTCCATAACATAACAGTACAAATACAACAAATGACAAAAACATTTCTGTACAGAGTCATATATACAATCAGAGCTCCATGTCTTTATATGATAACACATAAACCACGAATGACAGAAAATTTCTGTACAGTGGCATATATACAATCAAGGAGATTTTTCGTACCTTAGTTTGATTTGATCAAGCTTGGTATATAGATAGCAAAACTTTGAATTCCCTATTGGTAGTACTAAGCATAAAAATGAAGGAATGGAATCTGGAAAATAATGCTATTTGGGAGATATGTCATCGTGTGAGAAATAGTTTGTAGGATAGTAGTTCCTGATAGGGAGTATTTGAGTAGTACAGAATAGCTGAGGTGAGCAGTGAGGAGATGAGGTGTGGCAAGTTAGGAGGAGAGCAGAAAAGATTTTATGTGATACAGGGACAGATATTAATTTGCATTAATAATTCCAAACCCTTGCTACATACAAGTATCAGAATATTTTATCTTGAAGCATACATGATGGCAAATACAGTGGTATAGATATTTGACCTCTGTCAATGAGTATTTGTTAGAACTGTAAGGTGATAACTTCATTTTAAAGGCTCAAGCTACGCTCACTGGGAGTTAAATATACACACTTGAAAGAGCTGTACTGGAAGGAATGTGTTAAGCAACTTGGGTAGATTCTGATTCCTTTATTTTTAAGATTGATGCCCTCTGTCTTTAAGCCCCCAAGTAGAAGAATATCCCAAGTCATTCTAGGCAAACTCCTGTGCCATTTCTTTGGTCTTGCAAAAGTTTTCAAGGTCGCAACATCTTTGTTGTCATCTAATTAAAGAGTCCAAGACTCTGAACACCATGCATAAGAAGGAGTTCTCATCTGCCTCATTGGGATTTGTGCGTCCTGCCTACACTATATGGTCTACTGCAGTTAATCAGGCACAGGAGAGGTGGAAGATCTCAGTGACTCTATGGTCAGGAAAGAACTGGAAAAGATGCTTACAAAAGATACCTTAATGTGGTTTCATGTGACCCATTGTAATTTTGACTATGTTGATGCTGTGGTTAGGACAGCAAAGTCAGGAATGTGACTGCAAGGAGTGGTGTGACTTATGCATGTCTTTTTTTTTTTAAGTGAGCACCTACCTAGGTTAATTTAGATGTCCATTTCCTGGGTGAAGATCTCTTTGCTCATGCTTCTCAGGATCTGGTTAAGGACATCTAAAAGAAAAAAAAAACTATAATGATCACTGTAGAGGGTTTTCATAATGGCCCCTTTTTTCCATCTGGTTCTTCCAAGCCTGCACAATTGTCTACAAAGAAGTCTTAAAGAAAGAAGACACTGCTTAAGTGTAAGGAGCTATTCCCCTAGCTCAGCTGTGCTGACAGAGTTCCTACGTGAATATTTGTAGCACTGCTTGTTGGGAGAGAACTGTTTTTCAGAGCTTGGTAGACCATCACAGAGGGCAATTGGGTACTACATATTTTCAGAGATGACCAGGTGTTAGAGTACCTTGGCCTTGCCTCAGAAAAGGTTCTTCTCAGAAATGAGTGTGTCTCAGAAGAACTTTTGAAGCAGGTCCATGACTCTTCTCCACCCTGGGGTTGTGCAGACTGATCCTTCTTTGGAGAAAGGCAGAGATGTTATTCCTGCCTTTTATAATTCCCTGTGTCATGGCAGACTCCTCCCCCCCCCCCCACACACGATTCTCATTGATTCCATTGAACACATCCGGTACATGAGTGATTGCTTTTGCCACATTAGTGGCTGTGGTGGGAATAGTTTATTCCATTTGTTTACTCTCAGTGGGCAGAAGTTTCAGTGTATGGTACAACCAGTTTGTTTCTTCTTTGCACCCAGAAAGTTTACCAAGGTGATAGCAATTGTTATGGATGCCTTGCAGGAGATGGACCTTCATGTGTTTTACCTACCTTGACAGCCAGTTTCATGTGGCCTTATCAATGGACTCTCTTGCAGCTTCCCTAGGGTGACCAATTGTTACAGGACCTGGAGGGTCTTTGCAAAGTGGGAGAAGTACTGTTTGAACCTATAGCTGAGCATTACCTTCTTTGAGGCAGAGGTGGGCACACTTTAGTGCCCATAGTTAGTGTGCATTGAGAGGGCTAAATAATTCATGGCTCTTACACCCTGGATGAGGGCACAGTGAATGGTCCAAAAATGTGGTCTGTAACAGCTGATTGGGAGGATGGAAATGTCTGGCCATTGCATGCTTGCCCATCCTGACTGTGGAGGTATGCAGTTTTGATTTGCAACATAGGTGACACCTAGCAGGAACAATAGATGTTCTTCGTGTTTCACAGTTGCAGTCATTACATTTGGGTTATCTGCTTGCAGGTAGCCCTCAGTCGGCCTGATTAACGAAGTATTGGGTCCGGCTTCGGTTGCTGTCGCTTCTTCTGTGACATGAGGTCATTAAGGGTATAAAACATGCAGCCGACGTCATTACATCAGTCTTTCTTGCCGTGCGGTGCTCAAAGCAGAAGCAGCTCGCAAGTGCCGGTCGGCCGACTCCTGAAATTTTCGTTTTTGAGTTTCAGAACCGAAGGCTTCAACTAAAAGCTATGTACCCAGTTGGGCAAACTTTTTCTTGCTCTAAACCAATGTCAGTAAAAGTAAATAATTGCATTTCTTGTGGAAAACAAATACCTCATAAAGATTTTCACTCGTATTGTATTCCTTGCCTAGGCCCTGACCACGTCATATCTCGCTGTCGGTTTTGTGCCTTATTTAAACCACGAACTATCCGTCGTCGGTATATTTGCGCTTCTAAATTTTTTGGTGCTCGATTCAGTTATCCTGATATGTCTTCGGTAAGCCATCTGACTACTGACATTCCGAAGAAACGCAAAGATAAAGACAGGGGCAGGCCATCCAGTTCGCCGGTACTCAGTGAGGTGCTTTTGCAGCCCCTGATACCCGCTACTTCAGATTCACAGGCGTCTACTGAGACCCATTTGGAATCTGGTATGCCGCGAGATGCTTCAACTGTGGAACCTGTGGATGTCTCTACCTTGGATGGGTCCGGAGCTGCTGTGCAGGCACCGGCTTCTGAGGGTGTATTCAGGCCTACTGACTTGCATATTAAACCGGCGCCATTTTCTTCTTCAAGGCCTAAAACTGGAATCATGCCTAGAAAACCGATGCCCAGACCACATGGTCAGGCCTCTATGCTTAAAGAACAAATGATAAGAATGACTGAAGACCTTATTACTTTAATTAGGGGAAGCCAACCTTCCCCCTCTAAGAGACCTAGGACTGAGTTTGCTTATGATACTTCTGACCAGGATTGTGAAATTTCTGTTAACTCTGATGACCAGGATTTACCCTTATCTACCTGTGAGGATTCTGATGCTGAGGACTCTATTCTCTCTGCTTCCCCCCCAAAGGATTTCTCTTTTGGTGAAACCTTGCATACTCTCAGGGAGCTTTTTCGTTGGGGAAAGTCAGGATTTCTCTGATTCTAAAAAGAGGCTTTGGGATTTCTTACTCCTGCCCCAGCACAGGCCTTTAGCTATACCTCCTGTACTGAACATTGTTGATAATGCCTTTTCGGAATCTAGCATGGCCCCTGACTCTTTACCTCCTGCTTCCAGAAAATAGATAGATATTACAGGGTTCTTGACTGTCGCAAGTTCCTTTTCAAAAATCCTACTACGGATCCTGAAACTATTTCACAGGGACCCAAGGGCATTAAAGCTACTACTGCCAAAAATCCTACCCTGTCTGATAGAGACTCCAGGGTGCTGGATAGATGGGGTAAGAAGGTATATATTTCTGCAGCTTTGGCCATTAGGGCCTTGAATTGCCAGTTTCATGTGTTAAAGTATCAGCTGCATATTATTGGATTGCTTAAACAGAAATTATATTGACTCCTGATTGTGCTGAAAGTAAGGATTTGCAGGATTTTATGCATTCTGCTGAACAAGTTGGTAAACATACATTGCAATGTGGTTTTGATTCACTAGAGGCATCTTGCAGGGCTGCGGTAAATGGGTCTGTACTTAGAAGGCATTCTTGGCTTAAGGAGCAATCCTTGCCAGATTATGTTAAAGTGAAATTACTGGATGCTCCCTAAAATCAGGGCCACCTGTTTGGCAACAAGGCAGAAGAAGTTCTTAAAAAGATGGAGGAAAAAGCTAAATCTATGCAAACTGTTAGACTTTTTACAAGTACAACCTCCAAGATTTAGTAGGCATTGGCCTTCTAAGAATTGGTCCTTTCCTGCCTCTTCCAGACCTTCTCAGTCCAAACCCAGATCCAGCAGACCACCCAGGCTTCAGTCCAAGGGGACACACAGGACAAAGCAGTGGGGGGCCTCCACTTCCAAATTTGGGAGTAATAAAACTCCCCCCTATGGTAAACTGTCTCATTGACTTATTTTCAAAACTTCCAGGCACTTCTCAACTGACTGCCCCTTTGGAGGGAAAGATTCCACTTCATGCAAAGAACTGGGGACTCATTACCCAGGACAAATGGGTTTTAAATATAGTGCCCCAAGGATACAGATTTCAATTTCACACATCACCAACTCCAAGCGGTTGGCCGGATCTACCTCCAAAGCAGTGGGCAGAGTCCCAAAAGCAAGTACTCTCTCTCTCTTAAGCATAGGGGCTATTCAGTTGGTACCAGAAGAGAAAAAGGGACAAGGTTTCTACTCGAGATTTTTCCTGGTACCCAGAAAAGACAATTCATGGCATCCTATTCTGGACCTGCTTACACTAAACACCTTTTTGGTGATTCCAAAAATCAAGATGCTGTCTCTTCATCAGTTGCTTCCTATGCTAAGCAAAGATGCCTGGTTGGTAACACTAAATTTAAAGGAAGCCTACCTGCACATCCCAATCAGGGAATCTTGCAGAAGATACCTATGCTTCAAAGCAGGCTACACGCACTATCAGTTCTCTGCACTGCCCTTTGGCTTATCTACTGCGCCCAGGGTATTCACAAAGTGCCTAGCTCCAGTCATTGCATTTTGCAGGCAAAGAAATATTCAAATATACCAATACCTGGATGATTGTCTAATTCAGGCAGAAAACCAGGACATATTTTTGAATCATCTGGCTTTTGTACAGAGGGTTCTAACTTGTCTGGCGTACACTATAAATGAAAAGAAATCACACCTGGTACCCTGTCAACTAATTATATTCCTGGGAGCAAGCTTGAATACAAATTCCCAGATGGCTTTCCTCACGCCAGAGAAACAAATTCACTTGACAACCTACTTCAAACAAGTGGTCACAAAAACCCTGCTATCTGCAAGGCAAATACTACAAGCCTTGGGGTTCATGGCCTCCTACATTCTTCTAATTCCATATGCAAGACTGCATATGAGGAAACTACAATGATATCTAAAAAGCCTATGGTGTCAACATTCTCAGGATATCGAAGCAGTGATTCCTATCATTCCTTGTCTATGCCTAGAGTTCCTTTGGTGGGCAGAGGCCTGCCACCAAAACAAGGGACTACCATTCACACTACCCCCTGCTGCTCAGACTATGCATGGGGGGGGGGGGGGGCACACCTGGCAGGGAAGTACATTTAGGGCAAATGGAACACAATTCAAATGCACCTTCACATCAATCATAAAGAAATGTTAGCTGTACAGAATGCTCTGACACCTTCAAGGACCATATTTTTCCAGGACAATTAATGGTAAAGACGAACAACACCACTGTTATGTGGTACATAAACAAGCAGGGGGGTACACATTCTTACCCCCTCTGCAGACTAGCCATGGCATTGTGGAACACAGCCTTGAGCTACCAAGTACATTTACAAGCTCAATTCCTGCCAGGAAAACTAAATACACTGGCAGATGGACTAAGCAGAACCCTCATGGACCCACACGAGTGGAAACTGGAACCAAGGATTTTCAACATGTTGACAAGCAAATGGGGGAGCCCAGATATAGACCTGTTTGCCTCCCCCCAGAACTATCAATTGGAAAAAGTTTGTGCAAGGACTCCCCACAGACAAGCTTGGAAAGTGGATGCTCTGTCCTTCAGCTGGAAAAACCTATCAGTTTATGCCTTTCCTCCTCTGCCTCTGCTCTCCAAAGTGCTACTAAAGATCAAACAAGACAAACCAAGGATGATTTTGATTGCACCAGCCTGGCCACGCCAACACTGGTACCCCCTCCTGTGCACTGTGTCACTGTTGGCCCCATGGCACCTGCCTCAGACTCCTACCTGCTGCCTCAGCAGGAGAACCAGATTCTGCACATTCAGCTTCAAACACTGAACCTAGCAGCCTGGCTAATTAGCTAAGTTCTCCTTTACCATCCCTCAGTAAACCAGTGATGGATGTCATTTTAGAGGCAAGGAGGCCTAGTACTAGAAAATCTTATGCTGAAAAATGGAAAAGATTCTGTGCCTGGAACCACTCTCAAGGGATGAGCACAGCAGTGCCCAGTTTACCTCAGATTTTACAATACTTAACTGAGATGCTTCACAAGGGCCTGTCTTTTTCCTCAATAAAAATTCATGCCTCAGCCATTTCAGCTCATTATAACACAGAACCTTCCCTCTTCTCTCTTTCACTGCTCAAGCAGTTCCTCAGAGGGGCCAGAAGTTTAAGACCACCCAGGAGAGCTCCAGCTCCAGTCTGGGACCTTAACTTTGTATTGGAGAAACTCACCTTTCCACCTTTCGAGCCAGCTGCTGCTGCAGATTTAAATTCCTTTCTTGGAAAACAGCTTCCCTTTTAGCCATCACTTCAGCAAGAATGGTATCTGAATTACAGGCCCTTATGGCAGTGGAGCCTTTCATCATCTTTCATGTGGACAGGGTGTCCCTCAGGACCAATCCCTCTTTCATGCCAAAGGTGGTATCCAGTGTGGCCTTTAATCAGTCCATTCATTTGCCTACCTTCTTTCCTAATCCACAGAACAAAGGGGAACGGATACTGCACTCCTTAGATGTGCACAGACAACTTAGATTCTACTTGGACAGGTCTAAACCTCAAAGGAAATCTGAACAAATGCTGGTAGCATTTGCTGCAGGGACAGAGGGGAAGGTTATTTTAAAGCGAACCATCTCCAAATGGATAGGCCATTGCATTCACTTCTGCTATAAGCACCATAGAAAACCTATCCCACAGGGGATCAGATCCCACTCAACTAGGGCTGCATCTACTTCTGCAGCCTTTCTCAGAGGCGTACCTACCAGGGACATCCTAGAAGCTGCTACCTGGAGGTCTGTACATACTTTAACCAAGCATTACCATTTGCCAATTTTCTCTAAATCCAGAGCTGGATTTGCCACTGAAGTTTTGCAGGGCATTATAGCTGGTCCTAATGCTGTCTAAATTCCTGTCCCATCCTTAGCTTTGGGAATCTACCCAAATGTAATGACTGCAACAGTGAAACACAAAGAACATAGTACAGTTGTGTACACTTACCATAAATGTAGATGTTCGAGTGTATGCACTGTTGCAGTCCTGGTTACCCTCCCTCCAGCCCCCTGATTTCGTTTGGCTATACCTCTTCTCTCCTTTTCAATGCTTAAAAGCTTTTTGTGTATTTGCTTTTTAATTTGAGGTATAACCTTGTATATTTATAGATTTAATTACTTCCCATTAGGGGGGCACCTGACATCTGTGGCAAGAAAAACTGGTATAATGACGTTGGCTGCATGTTTTATACCCCTGACGACCTGACATCACAGAAGAAGAGACAGCAACTGACACAAGACCCAAGACTTTGTTAATCAGGCCGACTGAGGGCTACCTGCAAGCAGATAACCCAAATGTAATGACTGCAACAGTGAATACACTCGAACATCTACATTTATGGTACGTGTACACAACTGTACTGTGTTACTCCCAGTGGTGATGTCCTTCAAGGATGCATCTGCAGTCATAACATATGGGTTGTCCTGCCTCAGGCAGCCCTTCGGTCGGCCGGATTCCAAAGTCTGGGTCTGGCCTCGGCTGATGTCGCACTTTCCCCGACGTCAGAGCGTCTGGGGTATAAAAGCATCAGCCAACACCATTTTCTTCAGTCTTTCTTGCCGCGCGGTGCCCGAAGCAGAAGCTGTTCGTAAGTGCCGGTCGGTCAGATCCAGTGATTTCAGCTACCGAAGACTTCGAAAAAAGCTAAGTACCCCGTTGGGGACTCTTTCTTGCCTCAGCCGATGTCAGACAAAGTAAATAATTGTTTAACTTGTGGGAAACAAATACCTCATAAGGATTTCCATTCTTACTGCCTTCCTTGCTTAGGCCCAGACCATGACGTATCGGCCTGTTTAGCCTGTGCCTCCTTCAACCGACGAACTCTTAAACGTCGGTCGGAGTTTGCAGAGGAATTTTTTGGAGCCGCTTTTGCTTATAAAATGCCGTCGGAGACTCCGACTTCACATATGGTCAAAAAACGCAAGGAAAAGGACCGACACTCGCGGCCCGCGGTTTCGGCTGAAACCACGGCTAGGCCTACCGCGAGTGTCTCGGTTTCGGCCGAAACAGAGTCCTCGGCGATTCCTTCTTCCGAAACCATACTCCGGACCACCGAGGCCCGAGAGGCCCCGGCTGAGTCGGCTTCCGAATTACCTACCGAAGCTAGTGCACAGGAATTGTCCGACACCATACCATTGGACATTTCTACCCCTGCACGTGGGGCAGCTAGGCCCCCTGCTTCCATGTCCATTAAGGCCTTTTCAAGGGCTAAAGCTGCCAAACTTTCAAAAGCTTTGCCTGCCAAATCTACCTCCCAGAGGCCTTCCTCTAGTTCACAGATCCTCAGCCTTGCTGAGGACCTTATTTCCTTAATTAGGGGTTCACAACCTCACCCAGACAGGGCCTCTCAACCTCCTCCAGACAAAAGGCCCAGGACTGACCCCCCCCCTGAACCTCACTTCTCAGATGATTCCACGGATGGATCTGAGTTGTCAGACCACCAATAAGGGGCTTACTCGCCTTATGAGGATTCAGATGCAGAGGAATCTATCCCTTCGGCCTCCCCTCCTGAAGAGTTTTCCTTTGGTGAGACTCTACACTCCATGAGAGAGCATTTTCAATGGCAAGGTCAGGATTTCTCTAATTCTAGAAAAAGATTAAGGACCTTTTTGCATTTGCCTCAGCATAGGCCCTTAGCTATACCTCCTGTTATGAATGTAATTGATGATGTGTACAATGATGTCAGTACAGCCCCTGATACTCTCCCTCCGGCCCCTGCCAAACCTGACAGATACTACAGGGTCCCGGATTCTCATTTCCATTTGCATAAAGCCCATTCTGCAGACCCAGAAACTATTTCTCAGGGCCCTAAAGGGGTTGCGGCCGCTACTGCCAAAAATCCTCTACCTTCTGACAGAGAGTCTAGAGCTTTAGAGAGATTGGGAAAGAAGGTGTATACTTCTGCAACTCTTTATGTCAGGGTATTAAACTGTCAATTTCATATGATACAGTACCAGGAGTATTTGTTAGATGAAATGAATAAGAAACTTTCTTCTCCTGAACCCCTAGACCGTAAATCCCTTCAGGATTTGGTACACAACTCACATCGGGATAGTAACCATTTCTTAAAATGTGGCTATGATGCACTGGAGACTTCATTTAGATCAGCTATGACTGGGGCAGTTATTCGTAGGCATGCCTGGCTGAAGGAGCAATCTTTGCCAGACCATGTCAAAGCTAAACTCCTGGGTGCTCCAATGGAGAAACAAAATTTATTTGGTTCCTCTGCTCAGGAGATCTTAAAAAAGGTTGAAGAAAAGGCAAAATCTGTGCAAACAGTTAAAGATTTCCTGCAAGTTCAACCACCGAGATTCAGCAGAAACTGGCCTACTAAAAATTGGTCCTTTCCAGACTCGGACAGAGTCCAGAGAGGCAGGAACAGGCACCCTAGGGGCAGAGGTCAATCGAAGGGCTCCTACAGAGGCCGTCAGTGGCAGCCTGCCAAACAGAGGAGTAGTGCAACAGCAACAACAACAACTACTACACCAGGACAGGGTCAATGACTTAACTCTGATTCCGCCTATCAGGGATCAACTGGAAGCACCCTTGGGCGGAAAGCTGGCTTTATTCTCAAAAAACTGGCATTATATCACAAAGGATACATGGACACTGCAAATAATAGACAAAGGATACAGGTTCCACTTCCACACTTTGCCAAAAAGAGGCAGAATGCCAAACCTTCCACCAAATCAGAAGGTAGAGGCTTTAAAACAAATCAGCAAATTACTTCAGATGAAAGCTATAGAAAAGGTACCAAGTTCAGAACAAGGCCAAGGATTTTACTCCAGACTATTCCTTGTACCAAGAAAGGAAAATCAATGGAGGCCTATTCTCAACCTGTCTGCACTGAACACTTATCTCATTGTGCCAAAATTCAAAATGCTGACCCTACAGCAACTTCTTCCCATGTTGGGCAAGGAGTCTTGGCTGGTGACTCTAGATCTCAAGGAGGCATACCTGCACGTCCCTATTCGACCAAACTGCAGAAGACACCTCAGATTTCTTGCAGGATCAGAGCATTATCAATTCTCAGCATTGCCCTTTGGCTTATCTACTGTGCCCAGAGTATTCACGAAATGCCTGGCATCAGTAATTGCACATTGCAGACTACAGGGAATTCAAATTTACCTATACCTGGACGACTGCCTAATACAAGCGGACATCAAGGAAACTTTGCTAAAGGACTTGGCCTATGCCATACACCTGCTACAGACCTTGGGATACACAGTCAACATCCAAAAGTCAAGACTAGTGCCATCCCAAAGGATAACCTTTTTGGGTGCAGATCTGGACACAACCACCCAAATGGCCTTTCTCACAGAAGAAAAACAAAAACAACTTCCAGATTACTTCATGACTCCGACAAGAAAAACTCAGCTTACTGCAAGGAAAATCCTGCAGGCCCTGGGTTACATGGCATCCTGCATACTTCTAATACCACATGCCAGGCTGCATATGAGGAAATTACAATGGTACCTCCGGAGTGTATGGTCTCAGCACAGTTGCAGTTTAGAAACCATGATACCAATCATTCCATGCCTTCAAAAGGAATTCCTGTGGTGGGCTCGGGCCTGCCAGTCCAACAGAGGGTTGCCTTTCAACAAACCAAAACCAAGGCAGACCATCACCACGGACGCCTCAGACCGAGGATGGGGAGCAGACATGGAGGACAAATGTATCCAAGGCCTATGGCCTCAAGGACAGCTAAGCATGCACATAAACCAAAAGGAAATGCTGGCAGTGAGGCATGCAATCGAGGCATTCAAACCCTTCCTCCAACAAGGACACCTGCTAATAAGGACAGACAACACCACGGTCATGTGGTACATAAACAAGCAGGGAGGCACACATTCCTACCCTCTATGCCAGATGGCTATGAATCTGTGGGAACTATGCCTGAATCTCAATATCCAACTACAGGCCCAATTCGTGCCAGGGAGAGAAAATGCACTGGCGGACAGCTTAAGCAGAACTACCATGGATGCACACGAATGGATGCTGCACCCAGACATCTTCCTACTCATAACAAAGACATGGGGAATGCCGGAGATAGATTTGTTCGCCTCCCCACTCAACAATCAACTGAAGACATTCTGCTCAAGGACATACCACCCACAAGCTTGGAGGGTGGACTCTCTTTCAGCTGGAAAGCCCTAACAGTATATGCCTTCCCACCTCTCCCATTGATGTACAGGGTTCTACTGAAGATCAGGGAGGAACAGCCAAAAGTGATACTAATAGCTCCGGACTGGCCAAGACAACACTGGTATCCATTATTGAGAAGCATGTCTCAGGCAATATCATGGCCTCTTCTTCTGACGCAGAACAATTTCAAGACCCTGCATCCCAACTTGAAAACATTGCAACTAACTGCCTGGAATATTCCTTAAATCCCAATCACACTGTTTTATCTCAGAGGGTGAAGGACATTATCCTGGAGGCTCGCAGGCCTTCCACAAGGAAGACATACTCAGCTAAATGGAAGAGATTTGTAGCATATGCAACTGGGGTGCAAGGAAGAGCAATTTCCAAACAGACAATTTCAAAATGGATAGGAAATTGCATTCGCTTTTGCTACTCCTTTCATGGAAAGACAGTTCCTGAAAATATCAGGCCTCACTCCACAAGGGCCACGGCCACCACTACAGCCTTCCTATGGGGGTGGCTACCAAGGACATTTTAGAAGCTGCTACTTGGAGCTCCGTGCATACATTTGCCAAGCATTACAATCTTCCTTTATACTCTAGATCCAGAGCAGGGTTTGCAACTGCAGTCCTGCAAGGGATCTTAACTACACCATCCTTTTCATAGTTCCTCCTCCCCCAGATTGGCTATGGTATTCTACCCATATGTTATGACTGCAGATGCATCCTTGAAGGACATAGTACAGTTTTATACCTACCATAAATGTAGATGTCCGATAGGTATGCATCTGCAGTCAGGATTACCCTCCCTCCTTCCCCTCTGTGGTATTCCTAGGGTGCTTACCCCTCTTTTAGCTAGCTGGGGAATCTATTATGGTGTATTTGTTTGTTTATGCTTGTATATAATTTGCAAATGTTTGGAACTTTTCAGCATTTATCCAAATTTAGCCTTCCTAGAGGGCACCTGGCATCTGGGGCAAGAAAAACTGAGGAAAATGGCGTCGGCTGATGCTTTTATACCCCAGACGCTCTGACGTCGGGGAAAGTGCGACATCAGCCGAGGCCAGACCCAGACTTTGGAATCCAGCCGACCGAAGGGCTGCCTGAGGCAGGACAAACCCATATGTTATGACTGCAGATGCATACCTATCGGACATCTACATTTATGGTAGGTACAAAACTGTACTTTTAAGCCTGTGAAGCCCATGCTATATAAGTACATTCACAGTTGTAAGCTGAGATGAATTGAGATTTCAGAGGCACACTTTGTGTTGGATGACATCATTGTTGGATCTTAGAGGAGCTGCTGAGTCAGTGATTCCAGTGATAAGAGGTTAGGGTGTCAAGCAGGAACAGCAAGCTGGCCCACAACTTACCATCTGACTTTCACTAAGGAGTGGAAGGCCAATTGAATTCCCTGGCAGGAGCAAATGGGTTATGAGGTACCCATTCTCTTAGATCAAATTGGCTTACTGATTGCAGGTAGAAGAACCATCAGGTGAAGTTCTGCAGGTAGCAAAAAAAAAAAAAAAAAAAAAAAAAGTCACACATTTGTGCGAATTGTAATCCTTCTCAGAACTGTCATTTTTATCGTGCTGTATATGTGGATTAAGTAGTGAAATGAGAGTGGTCCTAAAGACCTCTTGCTGACGCACACCTTTTGGTGTCAGACCACAGTCACTGGGCTCTAGAGTGGTGTCTGATTCTTACCACTCTCTGGGTTTGCTGTTCTGCAACAGAAAGAATGCATCCACTATCAACTCCCCCTTACTTTGCCAGGTCTTACTTATACTTCACTGATTGTATGGGAATCTCACCTTTAGTTTCTCCATGATTTAAGAAAAGTGGGTTCTCATGTAGGAAAGAGAGAGCTCCACAGAAATCATTTGGAATTACTGACAGTATTTCATGCTCCATAATATTTGGAAGTGGAAAGGTAAACCAAAATCCCTTCTACTCTGGTCATGCAGACCATTCTGTGGCATGGTATATAAGCAATCAAGACAGTGTGCACCATTCTCCAGAGAGGCAGTGGATTGTAGACTGGGACAGGACCCATACAGTTATTGATATCTTGAAGAGTTGGCAGATTTCCTGATCCATAGTTTCTAGTTCCGGTTCTCACTTGGGGCTAAGATTTAGGCATCTCATTTGAGTAAGGTCTTCCTTAGCACCCCTGGAATTGGATTGATTGCTACACAAGGAGTGTGTGGTCCTACTTATTTTACTGTTTCTGACAAGGTAATGGGGAGTTGGTGGATGCATTTTTTTCTTTTGTAACAGGAATGATTTTTGTATACCTTCTCCTCACAGATCCCTGGAATTCCATTTTTCAGTACTAAGTTCAGAAATAAAACATAAAAACTTTGCCTCATTGCCCTGGTGTGTGGCAGAGCTGTGAACAATGCCACACTATTTAATCTATGATGGTACAGGTGATTGCAGCCTAGTATGAAGAGATAACTGAGGTGGGGCTATGACTGGCTTCATTAAAGGGCCTGACTTCTCTTCCTTCACTTTCTGTAGACCCTTTGTTCCCACCAGGTGTCCCATCTTCAGTCTTGCAAATGATTGAAGTCAAGAAGTCATCCACTCATGAGAACTGTGACTATAACAGGAAGATCTTTTTCACCTGCACAGAGATGTATATTGTAACATCACATTTAGTTTGCTTGCAGGTGATTTTGTTAGAGAGGGCCCCCCTGCATCCTTCTGGCAGGAGAGTGGAGTTAGAACTTATCTGACTGAAGGTTACTGGCACAGGGGTCAGTTTTGAGTTTTTTTAGTGGTTAAAATTGTTCAATTCAGTTTGCTCACTGTTGCTGCATAAGCCCCGCATTTGCATGGGTTTGCTCTTGTTTTAACACAGCTCCACAAAGTTAAGACGACCAGCCAGTGCTCTGCTGTATTCGTCTGTTTATGAGTAGTGAACCATCACACACTACTGCGCAGTGGTTTTCCCTTAGTAATTGCCTGTGATCCAGCCGAGAGGTCCGTAAATTGCACTTAGCTGCTCAGAGAGCACCTCAGCTGTGCTTTTGCTCCTTAAACTGTGCCAAAACCGCCAAATCTAAATAGTCTCACCATTTAGAGAACTCCTGCTAGTATAGACCCTTTATAGAGCACCCCATTACTATAGACCCCATTTAGAACACATAGTTATATCACAACCCTCCATTTTCTCTCCCCACTGTGAAAACAGGATTTAAACTAGCATTATGGATGGTCAGTTTCCCTCCATTTCTCCTACCAGCCTGATTGACATGGGTATCCTGAGGCAGTTTAGCAATTGCCTCATGTACACTGATAAACCTCTACTCCTAAAACACCCAAGTACAATTTGTGAGAGATGCATCTACACTAAAAATCTGGAATCCTTGCTTTCTTCCACACAGAAAAGTAAAATTGAACAGGTTATCAGCTCACATACTATACCTCCTGTGCAAACCATGCACTCAACATATAAGCCATTGTACGCAGAGGTACTCACCAGAAACCTACCTAAACACCAGAGACCTTCCAAACACAAACATGCTGTACCAAGTACAGCACCTGCAGCATTCAATACACATAAACACACAAGCACCTCTGTCTCACTAAGTAAGCCTTTAGGGCAAAGTACATCTATACTAAATTTGTTAGTCATAGGTGACTTCATGGTGAGACACACACATGCCCAGCTCACCAGGCTGGACAAGGAGAAGGTTACAGTTAGCTATCTGTAGGGTGCCAGGATCCATCAGATCACACATGCACTCAAGTCTCTCAACAACGTATCCCGTTATAACTCTGTCATAGTTCATGTTGGTGTGAATGACCTGAGACATACCTTATTGGGCTATATTAAGAGAAACATGATTGAGCTCTATGAATATGTGCCCCAGGCAGATATGTCCCTAGCCTTGAGCAGCATTCTACTCTCACCTAGGATGATACCACAATATAAAAAAAAATATTGACTTCAATATTTGCCTTAGTTTCTAGTGTCATTCTAAGGGGATCCATTTCCTGTCTGCTTGGGATGACATGTTTGATAGACCACATTGCTTTGCCAGAGATGGTCTTCACTTGTCCTGTCAGTTCTAGGCTTTCGGTTACTGGCTAAGGCAGTTGCCTCCTCCACAGTGCCTTTTTTAGGCAAGGTCTCAAACAAAATTTCCAACTTGCAAATATTACTCACAAATAATGTAAAGTTTATGCTCCTAAACGCTAGGAATTTATATCAGAAACTGCACTCTCTGGAAACTCTCCTCTCCCTGGAGGATGTTGACGTCTGTGCAGTCACAGAAACTTGGTTCAGGACCACTGAGAGTACCCCAGCCTTGC
>NC_056743.1:926897327-926967327 GCF_019279795.1 Protopterus annectens | reverse complement strand
TTGTTGATCTGTATTGCTAAATAAGGTGTGCGTAAGTATGCTTATCTTTGTTTAATATTAATCTTAAATAATGTAAACCATTGCCACAGTATACATCTTTCGCTTATGTTTAATAATTTGGAGCTTTTCTCCCTGGGCCTCCGCTGTAAATGAACTCACATCCAGTCAGACTATCCTGGTTAGCAAATGTAAAATAAAATAAAAAATAAATAAAAATAAATATATATATGTATATATTTGTGTGTGTATATATATATATATATATATATATGTATATATTTGTGTGTGTATATATATATATATATATATATATATATATATATATATATTTGTGTGTATATATATATATATATATATATTTTTTTGTGTGTGTATATATATATATATATATATATATATATATATATATATATATATATACACACACATTTGTGTGTGTGTGTATATATATATATATATATATATTTGTGTGTGTGTGTATATGTATATATTTGTGTATATATATAGGAAGCAGGTAGCTGTCAGAAAATTTGATAGGAAGTTCTAATAGAAAAAATGGAAAATAATCTCACAGATATATGTAGTGTCCTTTTTTATTTTTCTCTGTTTTTGTAGACCGTCAGCCCTCTTAAGTGATAGATATCCATTATTTCCCATTATATGATTGTAATCACTAGTTCTGCTTTATCATATGTGTGTGTCACCGAAGTAAGCTTCAGCTTCCTTTCACCCTGTGTGTCACTCTGTAGCACCCAGTGCCCTCTGGCAGCTGTCATCCCATTGTTATATAATGTGTTTCACCTTCTGTTATCATTGTTAGCACTGGGACATGCTGTTTTTCCGATGATTATATTGATTAGTTTCACTCACTTGTTCTCTTACTCTCTGCTTCACTCTTTCCATGTATACCATCCATCCTTTCTGAAGTAGTAACCGTGTTATTTCCCAAATCTTCATACATTTTAGAAATGTACTCTTTAGTCCCAAATGGCCTTTACTGTACAGAGATTGTTTTTGTAAAATCCTGACTTTTATTTGTCACCTTCTTGATATTGGATACCTTATTTGTCTGTACTAAAATGCATCTTACATCTTTAGAGCACATTATGGTCAATATAAGTGACTTTTGTGCAACAAAAATTGGTACTGTCCCCTACCCGAATAAGTGAGAGCTTGATATTTATATTTTATAGTGGTGGTACTGTCATCTAAGTAATGAGGATACTGTATGCACATCTAAACAGTCAGCCTTTCTTTCCAAGAATCAAGTACAGTGGCAGTGAAGAAGTTTGGAAAGGTAGTTAGTCTGTACAGTTCAATTTAGTCATTGTGATGGTTAAAATGGAATGAATGAAAAGAGCCTTGACTCAAATAATTATGTTTTGGTTTACAGGGCAGTGTCAGTTCTGTGAGCCTACAGGTCTTGCCAACCCAGCAGACATCTTTGACATCTTTCACATGAACTCAGTTGGGCAGTTGGTGATGGCATTTGATGTATCCTCCAGCAAACAGGCACTGGTGTTTGGGGACTCTGAAGGCTGTGTTCACTTATGGGCTGACTCGCCTAACATTAGTTTCAATGACTACTCCAGAGAGCTTGAGTTTGCATTACCATGTATAGTGGATAGTTTTCCACACCTGGATTGGAACCAGGACCTTATGCCGCTCTCAGTTACTCCCATGCCATTGACGAGTGAACCACTTCTGTCAGATTGGCCATCTGCTCTCTGTGTGCCTTCACCCAGGTAAGTAAAGTATTTGCTTTTTAGTAGTACTGTTCTCTTTAAACACAGCTGTCATCATTTCATCACAGTCTTTCTGAGTATTCAATTTCCTTTTTTCTTTTTTTTTGTTTAGTATATTTTCCTGCAGCATGTCCTCTTTGGACTTCTTACATTCTGGTTCTTTTGTGGCTTGAGGATAGATCTCTATTTTCCAGCTGTGGAGACTGGACATGCCATAATGAGTTATTTTGTTGCAGAGAACAAAGAAGATTGCAATGCATGGGGGGATTGATTGAGTCTAGAGAAGCACAGAACAGCAGTATTTTGTGCAGGACCTTGAAATGAGATATTGTATATGCTGTTAAGACAACTGTAAATTGGCTGTTCTGACCCTTGTTGTGCATGATGCTCACCTTGGGAATAGGTTAAAGGATCAGAGGCACTTTTTTTATGAAGGCACACATGGCAAAAATGTTGATACCTTACCAGTCTATTAACTCAAATGTTCAAATTTATGACTGTCATACATCCACCTTATCCATAGGCTTTACACCCTCCAAACTTTTGTGCCGCATTTTGTCCTTACCATGTTAGATTTGCAAAATTTGTCAGAGTTTTTTATACTGTGTGCAAAGCTTGCAACAGACCTGCATCTAGCCCTCCACTTCAGGTGTGAAGCCCATGAAAAGAAAAAAGAGACCATCCCCACTCAGAGGATCAGATCCTTCCTTAGAAGATGAAGAATATTTAGAATATACACTGGATATGACTCTTGAGAGGACACCATTTTCACTGAAGATCTGTCTTATGAAGGAATATTTTATGAGAGTCTGGGGATATGTCCAACACAAAAAAAAAATAAGTATACTTAGGTTCATAGGTTTATACTAGGCTATCTGCCCTAGGTCATTTATAAGCCTAGCCCAGAGTTTTGTGGCTTTCGCCACCCCTTTAGTTTGAAGGAAACTATGCCCCTTATTTTACTGTGCCTCTGTCAAGCAGTGACACTGAGGTTATCCCTGGGGTATACCTGCGATCTCCCATCCATTGGTCAAGATTTCTCTTGAACAAGGCCAGCGAGGTGCTCTGCCTCACATGAACCGGGATTTTGTTCCACAGCATAGGGAGTCTCTGGGTGATGAATCTGTCCCTCCAGCACATCCTATTAATAGCCGTGTCGAGGTTTAAGTCTCTTGCCCTTGTAGTTCTGATGGATTTAGATTTTCTGAGGTGAAGCATGTTCATTAATTCCGGGTTGGACATGGCCTTGTATGTCAGGCACAGGTCTCCTCTGAGCAGTCGGTAAGCGACTGAATAGAGTTGGAGTTTTTTCAGTCGGGCAGCATAAGACATATTTTTGAGACCCTTTATCCTTTTAGTGAGGAACTTTTGGGGCCTTTCCAATTGCTGCAGGTGTCGGGTCAGATACATTCCGAATGGGGCATTGTACTCAATCATTGGTCTGATGAGTGATGAGTACAGGGGAACAATGACCTCCCTTGATCTAGATGTGAATCCCTTCATGATCAGGTGGGCATTGTAGAAGGTCTTCCTAACTACTTTGGCAACGTGAGTGTCAAACGAAAGGTTACTGTCAACCTGGGTCCCCAGATCCCTGATAACCTCTTCTGTGCTTAGTAGATTGCCACCTGTATGGTAACTAGGGGTAACCTTGTTTTTCCCGAAGGGAATGCCTATGCATTTTTTGGCGTTTAACTTTAGGCCATGGCTCTGGCACCAGTTATCCATTTCTATGAGACCCTTCTGAAGGATGTCTGTGTCAGATGGGTTTTCAACTATGGTGCCCAGTTTGCAGTCATCTGCAAACTTTGTCAGCCATAATCCTCCTGTGTTTGCCTGTACTTCTGAAAAGTAGATGCCAAACAAGAGTGGGCCCAGGACTGAGCCCTGTGGCACAACACTTGTGACAGGCTTGGAGTCTGACATGGCGCCAGCAACTCTGACCCTGTGGGTTCTGTCACTTAGCCAGTTTGCAACCCATCTTGTGACGCATGGGTTTACATTTAAGCTGGTGAGATTTTCAATGATACCCGAGTGGGGTATTGTGTCGAAAGCCTTTGCCAGGTCAAGGTAGGCTGTGTGGACTGCCTTGCCCTCGTCAATGGCCTTGGTGACTGTTTCGAAAAAGTCAACCAAGTTTAAAAGGCATGATCTGCCCTTGACAAAGCCAAACTGGGTTGGATCCAACGTCTGTAAGTCCCCTATGTCTTTATTTATGAGTTCCATTATGATCCTCTCCATAGCTTTGCAGACCAGGCTTGTCAAGCTGATGGGATGGTAGTTTCCGGGGTCGGTGGAGGCACCTCCTTTGTGAAGTGGGACCACCGTTGCCGTACGCCACTCCTTGGGTACGTATCCTGAGGTGAGACTAAGATTAAGCAGTTGCCCTAACTGCGGGTTTAATTCCTCATTGAGTTCGTGGAGCACACAACCAGGGACACCATCTGGTCCCATGGATGCTGTGTTTTTCGCCTTGGAGAGAGCAGTTCTCACCTGAGCATTTGAGATGTTTGGGGGACTACAGTCCTCTGGTATAGATATCTCTCCTTTTGGGGGGGAGGGGAGAAATTTGCACTGAACCTGTCAGCCAGTATGTTGGCAATGTCTGTAGGTTCCGTGATTTTTACATCATTTTGCACTAATTCTGAGCATATCTGGGAGTTTCCTCCCAGGTTTCTAACATAGCTAAAAAAGGCCTTATGATTGTCTTTTGAGTCCTTAGCGATTTTTCTCTCAAAATTTGCCTTGGAAGCTTTTATGAGAGATCTCATTTTTTTTACTTATAATGATCAAGGGCGTCTTCCCTTTTACGGATTTTGCTCTATCTTGTAGTAGCTTTTTCCTTTTGTTGTAAAGCTTGTTTATGGCTGGGGTCCACCAGACTGGACGCTTGCCTTTGGTACAAAGAGTCTTTGTTTTGTTTGGGATTGCCTGATCCATGCAGTCCTGGAGGTGCTGGTAGAAGGCATTTGTAAGTGATTCAGTGGTTTGAGTAATGGTTTCCGCTGGCTCGGGGGCCTTGAAAGAGACCACACCAGTCTTTAGGAGTGTGAAGTCGGCTTTTGAGAAGTTCTTCACTGTGGTCTTTTTTATCTGGGGTGGGGGCGGGATGTGGACTTCCAGTGAGATTAGTTTATGATCTGATCTCTCCAATGATGGGTATACCTCTGGTGTTGAACATTGTGACCCCATATTTGTGATGATGAGATCCAGTATGTTTTCTCCTCTTGTGGGGATGGTGACCAATTGTTCCATGGCATTTTAGTTTATAAACTCTAGGAACCTTTGGGCTAGAGTGTTGGGGCTTGAGTAGTGATCCCAGTCTATATTTGGATAGTTGAAATCACCCAGTATGATGGTGTTTGGAGATATATTTATCCCCTCCAGTGTTTTCAGGAAAGCTGTGTGAGGTTCCTGAGTTTGAGAGGATGGCCTGTAACAGGCTACAAACTGCAGAGCAGTCTTGCCTACGGTTAATTGCACCTGGATGGTTTCCGATGCATCGTGCGTTGCCACCAACCTTGAGGTGAGGGTGTCCTTGATGAATATGGACACCCCCCCCTCCTTTCTTGGTGTTGTCTGGATTTTGGGGCCGGAACGCATGATATGAGGCAAAACCTGATAGTGCCGGAGTGCTCTCAGGAGCCTTGAACCAGGTTTCAGTCACAGCACAGACATCGATGTTCTCCATACTGAGAAGGGCTTCGAGTGCGTGCATCTTGAGGTTGAGACTTCTGACATTGAGCAGCATTACCCTTAGTTTTTTTCCTTTTTTGTGTTCTAGGGTGGTAGGTTTAGAATTTGAGCCCTGCCTAAAAAAGGCACAATGGGGGTGGCAAGACCCTTTGCCAAAATCCGGAAGCCCAGGGGTGACAGGTGCAAGCCGTCCCTTGCGAAGCAGCGTGGCTTGTCCAGCATGTCATCCCAGGCAGACAGACATTGGATCCCCTTTGAATGACACCATAGTTTAAGCCAATTATTAAAGCTGATCACCTTGTCTTCGTATTGTGGCATCATTCTTGGTGAAGGTAGGATACTGCTCAAGGTCAGGGTCATACCTGCCTGGGCTACATAATCAGAGAGCTCCTCTATGTCTCTTTTCATGTAGTCCAGGGAGGTACGTCTCAGGTCATTCACACCAGCATGGACAATGACTGAGTCATACTTGTACCTGCAGTTGAGTGACCTGAGTGCTTGCGTTATGTGGCGGATTCTAGCGCCCGATAGGCAGCTTATTGTGACCTTCTCCTTACTCAATCTGGTGAGCAGGACGTCAGTGTGTCTGACTATGGAGTCACCAATGACGAGTGTGTCTGGCATTGTGTTTGGCCTTAAGGTCTGACTGTTTGGCACACCTGTTTGGACCTGATAGCCTTGGGTGAATCTCAGCCTGCTATAGCACCCATAGTTTTTGATGTTTTTGAAGATGTTTTCTTGGCAGCATTCTTGGAGCAAGACTTGAAATCTCTGAACCCCCAGGAAAGCCAGCAGTTTTTATTGAGTCCAGCAGACATAGCCTTATCTATAAGAACCAGTGTCAAAGATTCCCTGAGATACTGTGAGTCACATCCAGTTAGCCCTGGGCACCAGTGTATATGTACTGTAAAGAGTCTACATTAACCAGCTTTGAGGTTATCAGTTGTCAGATATTCAGGGTGAAATACCAAGGCAACAGTCTTAAGTGAGACAAGTTACCTTCAGAAAGTTCAGATTTCTTGTTTGGCTCATATGGCTTAGGAGGTGGACATAGCATTTATTAAGTGGAGGTATAATGATGTTGATGCAGTTGGTAGGACAGTGCCCACAATATTTGATATTAGGAGGTGTCCATTTTGAGGAGATTGTTTGGGGGAGTATCTATTTACCTTTTTATTTACACTTTCCAACTTGGTAACTTTTCAAAAGCTGGAAGAAAAATTAAAGGCAATTGAAACTGTCAGACAACTTTTCCGTCCACCTGTTGCCAGATCCATTTGGCGCCATTTATCCAAACAGTGACCTTTCTGCAGATGGTAGACCAGAGAGAAAGAAGAAAACTTTAAAAAGCAAAAGTGACAGGATAAGAAAAGGGAAGTCTGGGAGGCCTTCAGGCAGTAATTCCACAATGTCTTTTGACAGGGCATATAGTCCCCTCTTTCTCCTTGGCCCACCTTAGCTAATCAAACCCTTTCACCTCTCCTCCTAGAAGGCCATTGTCCATTTTCATAGAAAATCATTTGAAGATTATCATAGATATGTGGGCCTTAGAGACATCTTCTCTCCAGATTACTGAATACAGTTCAAAATCCACCTTTCATTAGTACCAGAGTTTTAGATGTTCACTCTGCAGTTTCTCTTTCACTTTCTGAGGCATGGAGATTTCATGGTCAGTCTTGGCCTGTAGTGAGCACATGACATATCAGGTTCAGGGCAAGGGGACTCCTACTTCAGGTATACATCCTTGTCCTTTCGTCTCTTTACTGTGCCCAGGGTATTTATGAAATGCTTGGCTCCAGTGATAACTTTTCTGGGGAACATGTACGTCCATACCTTCATGACTGCTATGCTGTAGGCTTAGTTCAAGGAGGAGTTGCAGGTAAAGCTCCAGTTACCACTTATTTTTGTGCAGAACGTGGGGTTTTCTCTTTTTATCTTCTGAAGTTCCCCAGCACATAGTGTCTGTCTGGGAGTCATCCTATACACTGTGTTATCCAGGGTCTTCCTGTCTGTGTAAAACAGTGACCAGCCTAGAGAATTTTCTTACATCTAGGCAGAAATGGGGTTCCTTAGAGCCTGGAGTTTATGGTATCTGGCATCTTTATTGTGCTTCTAGCAACTTTTCATATGCAGAAAATACAGTGGTATTTGAAGACTCAGTGTGACCAGCACATAATCGCTAAAGAAGGAGCTAACTGTTCCTCCATATTTCCAGAAAGAATTTGCATGCTATTTTTCTCGGATCTGGGGGTAAATGTGGAGGATGCCTTTTCACTCTCCTAGGCACCTGACAATAGTTGTCTGAAGTATGGCTTGGTAGAGGAGCATATGTCAACAGTATTGAGGTACAGATTCAGTAGATTCCTGTACAGAAGAAGCTATACATTAGTGTCAAGGAAATGGTGGCTATAACTCTGGCTGTTAAAACGTTGAGATAGTTTGAAAAACAGCATTCCTTCTGTTAACAGCAGACAGTACCACAGTCATGTGGTACATAAATGGGGGGGTAGGTACTTGTACCTTTCCCTGCAGACTAGCAATGGAGGCCTAGCAATTAACTTCACTACCTTAAAGGAGTCTTTAGGTTGTCCTTTATACTTTCTGAACTCGACAGCACAGTAGATATCCCAGCAAAATGCTGGCTAGCAACTTTGGGTAACATCTGTATAGTCACATTGGAAAGGCTTAACTGAAAAATGGGTGTTCTGTTTGCCTCCACAGACAACTATCATTTCCAAAAGTTCTGTACTATATCTCCATGCATGAAAAGTATGAGTAGTTGGTACTTTCTTTCCTGTGGAATGGCCTTTTCTCTTGCACATACCAGTTGGTGCAGAGAGTTAAAGCTGTTAGCTATGGTTCATGTACATGGTTTGATTCCGTCCACTATCATTTGCCTGCTATGCGACCTTGAACAAGTTATTTAACCAGGTTGTGCTTCGGGGCACCTGGGAATATGGGATAGGCTATTCAGTGGTCTCCTGGACTGCAAGCCTAGGAACTACCTGTGAAACTAATACCTCATTGGACCCTTTGCTACCCAGGATTTTGCAAAAGATAGGAATCCGAAGTTCCAGGATAATTTTGCCAGTCTCCATTCTAGACCAGGTAAACTAACTCTCCTAGTCTGGGGAAGAACCCCCCCACACACACACACACACCTGCTGACACAGAAATTGCGTTAGCTGTGCACCCAAACGTTTAGGCCTTCAGACTTACAGCATGGATGATTTGACACTCATTTCCTCAAATGCTTATTTTCTGAATATGTGCTTAAAGTATTGTAGGAAGCCAGGAAACTTAATACAAAGACGTCATATCTGACAAAGTGGAGAAGATTCTGCATTTGGTGCAGCAAGAATTAACCAGAACCCAAGGAAGCAAGCCTACCACTGGTACATTTTACCTCTCTGATCTTTTTGCAAAACGTTTTCATGTTCTTCATTTGAAGCACTTATGCTGGGTGTCTTCACATGACTTTCTGTTGATCCAATCCTGATGAACTGCTTGTTTGTGAATCAGTTTCTTAAGAGGACAGGGGGTTTGGTTTGCATCTCTTTTCTACAAGGAAGGCAGCCCCTCCACCTTGGAACCTCAAATAAGGACCTTGGACCCATTCATGGAAGCAACCACTGATGTGCTCAAATACTTACCCTGGAAAATAGTTCTTTATTTGGCCATTAGCAAGGAGGATCTCTGAATGTCAGGCCCTGTGTGCAGGGAGCATTTCATGGTCTTTCTTAGGGACAGAGTAAGCCTTAGAACTATTCCTTCTCTGAAGTTTTTTCCTAATCCAGAAAATAGAGGGAATAGCATTTTGTACTTGCTGGACATCCACAAACAACTTTGGTAATATGTTGACAGAACCTGAGAATGTAAAACAAATAGAAAAATTGTTTTTGTCTTTTGTTCTAGGAAAACTAGGCAAGCCAGTCTCCAAGCAAGCATTGCACTAGATGACTGAATAGGATCACAGTGGCATTGTTAGCTCCCACTCGCCTTCCCCCTATTTTTGTCTTCTTGATTTTGTATAAACAGTCTTGTAGTTGAAGAAGAGGAGTAAAAGAAGTCTTATTACCACCCACATATCTCCTCATACACTCCATGGTTTGAACTGTCCAGAGATTGTAGTTTGGGACTCTCTGCTAGAGATTATTGCCTGTCCTCGTTTGCAGTAAGGCTACAGTCCTAAAAAGAAATCAGGAGGGTGGTTCTTCCCTTTTCAGGGTATATCCCTCATATCTTTGCTGCAAAACAGTTGCACAGGCTGACTGCCCCTTTTAACTAGGACACAATCATGCATTCCTGCATTGGAGAGGAGCTATTCTGCCCCAAGATGTTTGCAGAGCTCTGAAATTCAAGACAGTTGGGTAATGTCAACCATTTGCTAATTACATATGTCATGAATACTGCTAAGTGATCCTGTTCAAACATCTGCTGTTATGGTGAGTTTACTCACACAACTGTAATTTCTTTTTTATCTCTTTATTTATATTTTGTTTGTCATGCATTTGGAATTTTCCCTTGATTACATGACATCTACTTGTTTTCATGTATTGCAAAGGAATTTTGGTGTAATAAATGACTTGTTGAAGGTTTTAACATTGTGTAATTGAGACATCTGTTCGTGTGTGTTATAGCTGCCTTCACAATTCCTCACTTAACAGTATGTGCTAGGCAAAAAATTAAGTTTATTTTTTGTTTAGTAACACATTACATATTATTAGAAGTGTAGCTTAATGTGTGGGCTGTTAATGTAACAATTCTGAAATCATGTATAATTTTATAGTCGTATCTCAACCTAATCCGCTCATCTCCCACTTTTTCTTTTTTTAACTAAACTTGTAAGTAAATTGCTTTATGTTAATTTTTTGTTTAACATCATCAGTTCTTCTAGAAATTGTTTGAGCCCTTCACTTGATATGTTCATTTATGTCTATTCTTTTAAAAGCCTCTTTGTAGCTACTCATTTAATGACTTTGTGTTAATAGCTCTGTGTTTTCCACAAGCATTTTTTCTGTATTTTCTCATGGCTGAGACTGAAATTGGTCAGTTTGGATGCATACTGTGCCCCGCTTAACAAATCCAAACAAGTAAATAAAGAAGTGTAGGCAAGCTAATTCATAGAGTGCCTATTACATTAGCAGTCCTGGCTAAAGACACACTAAGCATACCTCTCAATGTCTTACTGCAAGAAATCTGGACAAAGCCATAAATAATGGGGGGATAAAGGCCCAAAAATAGGGACACATTTTAAATGTTGGCCTTGCAAACTTAGAAAATACATAGAATGACAGGGTTTCCATTAGCATGAATTTTCTGAACGGTATGAAGTCTGAAACTCAAATGTCTGTCAGTATTTTTGATGTCAGTCTTTAATGATTTGCCAGAAAACCACAGTTTTATGAAAAACGCACCAAAAATGTGAGGCAAAAATCTGGACATTCTGCAGAAATTTGTATAGTTGAGAGGTATGACTCTAAGTAGTACATGGCACTTTGCCCATATTTATGGCAGTAGAAGTATCCTTGATGACCCGGTTAAAATAACCAAAAAACTCAAGTTGTTTGCTGTTGTCATTCTTCATTGCTTGGAGCCCTCAGGCATTAGATGTTTAATTTTTGGAGCAATTACTTGGACATTGAATGATGACTGCATTTAGTTTTTTTCCTGTGACTTATAAAACTGCTTATTGCATATAATACGACTGCTTATGTAGTTTTCAGCTTTGTTGCAAAAACTGTTTTTACCCATTTAAAAGGGTGTTGTTATAGCACTGACTAAAATAACAGTTTTCTGTAGCTGTTGTGCAGTGCAGGCCAATCTCATTCCTTCCATGCCTATCCAAAGCCATGCATAGCTGGTTGTTTCATAGGTACAATTGTCAGTTATGAACTTGTGACTCTGCTGATGTCATCTTAGCTTTAGGTAGTATAAAAGTGCAGTTACTGCCCTCTGCCAGCAAGTTGGTTCATTCTCAGTTACATGGGAGCAACTTACTGGAGTTATTTTTGTTGATCTCACAAAGGATTTTGACATTGTGGATCTTTACTTGCAGAAACATTTTTGGCATATTCTCATCTAGTTGTAGGTAGAAGCTTTAAAGTCAAGATGCTGAAAACATTATCATAGCCTGGAAACATCTCTGCAAGTGTGCCAGAGAGGTCTGTGCTAGGACCATTGAGCTTCACTGTGTATTTGAAATGGATGGCATTTGAACTGACTTGCTTTTACTTGCATCTCCTTACTGTTGACCAGTGTGTATACTGTGCTGGTGCAGTGGAATCCAGTTTATCTGAAATATGGGCTTTTCTTTTGGATAGCTTCACAATTTAGAATTCAGTAAAGCCTTTAAGATTTTTTGAGTCATATTTGTAGATTTATGTTTCTCTTTCCTCAGAATGAGCATCATTACAACCCATGCAGACAGACCGGTTGGTTCTGGTGTGTAGAAGAACAGATCATTTATTGATTTTTTTTCCTGTTCTCAGATTACAGTAGCTGGGCTGCTGCCCACCAATTGCTAGAAAAGCCAGTGTTCATCATAAGGATTATTGCTCCAGCACTGGACTTAGCCACAGGTGGATGTCAGAGTGTGTGTGTGTGTGTGTGTGTGTGTGTGTGTGTGTGTGTGTGTGTGTGTGTGTGTGTGTGTGTGTGTGTGTGTGTGTGTGTGTGTGTGTTCGTTCGTTTTCTACAGAGAAACATGAGACTGTTGGATTCATATTCAGCCAGCGATTATGATCTTCATTGCTTATTGTGTTTCTGTGAAAATGATGTATCAAGTTGTGAACATAGTAAAATTTTGGGCAAGAAAACTTTGTTTAGGACAGCAAAAAATCTCAGGACTTTTCTAGATTACAGGCTGCTGGTCATTACACTAAAGCCATCTGCTGCCTAAGAAAACACATGAATTGATGAAGATGGAAAAACTTTTTATGGAATCTGGAGTGAAGGATGCAGACAGAATGTGTAAGATTGTAGTGACACGGTCAATCCCATCGAGGCCAGTAGGTTTAGGGTTTGATATGGCCCATGTTTGTCTGCCAGTGGTCCTTGAATTTGGTTGATTTTAGCCTGTCCTTTGGCAACCTCTTTAGAAGTAGGTAGTGTGCTTTCAGACTTTTGCTTTAGTCAGGTCTCTGAAGATACTGTTTTGGCAGCATAGCTTAAGTTTGGTTCTCAGGTCTGGGATCCACTCTTGGAATACAGATTTGTCTGTCTCTTTGGTACAAGAATCACTGTATCAGAGCCAGCTCCTTGGCATAGAGGGGTAAAGCCCTTGACTGTGGCAGAGATGACCTGAGTTCATTTAGTGACACGCATGCCTATAGAAGTAGGCCAGGGGTGATGGGAGTTAGAAGCTGCTGCTGGCTCGCCCATCTTTTGGGGAGTGGGGGGTGGCTTTGGCTTGCCAGAGGGGTGAAACCTCAGACATATACTACTTATTACATTAAGTGGAGTTGAAGACTACTGAAATGGCTCTTTGCCAATATGCCCACACTGTTAGCCAAGGAGAAATCAGTGCACAGAGACATGCTTCCCCTGTAAACACAGGAGTAGCAGAGCTTGGAAGACATGCTAGAGGGTATGGCCTGGGGGGGTGCTCCCTGCTACCTTACTCTCACTGGGGAAGGGAGAGATGATTGGGTTTCCAGGACAGGAACAAATGGACCATAGGTCCACCACCCCTTGGAATGAATGGGTCAGTTGAATGCAGGTAAAGGAGCAAATGTGCAAGTCCCTGAAGGGACCAAAAATATTCTCTGTAACCAAGTCTAAGGCCCTTTTATTACTTTAGTTTTAATAGGTTTTTCCTCCTGGGTTCTCCTCTCCTTTTTCATTGCCTTTTTCTCCTTCTGCCACTCCGCCATCTATTATGCTATTACTTTGTCCATTATCCAACTATGTGTGTACCCAGCTGTGATGCTCTTTGATTCTAAGTGCTTTGTGGAGGAATGTTTTTTGATCCCATAGAAAGCAAACCTGACTGTAGTGGGAAGCCCTGTTCTCTTCATCTTGGAGTTTCCTCATTGCAGCAAAAGAAAAGTGATCCTATCCCTGAGTTTTCCTCAGATTTTGAGCTAGAATTAAAGGGTCTTGGGTACTCCAGTCATATGGCAAGAATAAAGAGGATTCAGTTTCCTCTGTGCTGTAGAGCAGAGGCATCTGGTACATTTATTAGGAAGAACAGCCAGTTGAGAATCCATTTCTAATGCAAGGATGGAGAAGCAGCTCTTTAATGACCATCCAGATACAGGACTTATGTTTTGCCCCCTTGCCCAGTAGTGTTTAAAATGTGAGAAGAAAAGTTCAACATCCTACAGTTTGAAAAAAAAAGTTATGTACTCACCATAATGTTCCATGTTTGTTGTCTATCTCGCTATTCATTCTTACTAGATGGGTTCAGAGCCGATCCTCTGCTCCGACTCGGCCGAACACACTAGCTCGAAGTCTTTCACTTGGCTCGTGGCTGAATAGGTATCCCATCATGCAGTGGTGTAATCCCCAGTTCTTGTTTGCTGCTAATCATAACAATGTGCCCACAATTGTCCTGCAACATCAGGTATAGAAAAAAACAAGAAAATTCAGAGGAACTCCTTTAGAAGAAAGAAAGATCTCACATCTAAGTCCTCTAGGAGCCTTTGGCTGGGGAAAGGTGGGAGGGTCGTAAGAATGAATGACAAGATGGACAACAAACATGGAACGTTATGTTGAGTACATAACTTCTTTATGTTATGTTGTCCTATCTCGCCTTCATTCTTAGTGGATGGGACAGCGTCCATAGCACCATTTTCCTGGGTGGCTCACGGGAGTATACCTGTGAGCACAGTGAAACCAAAGGAAGCCCTATCCCAGGAGGCCAAATCAACTTTGTAATGAGTAATAAAAGTATGGAGTCTTGCCCACGTAGCAGCAGCACAAATACTGTCCAGTGATAATCTGGCTAGGTAGGCAGAGCATGTTGCTAAAGCCCTAGTGGAGTGGCCTCTAACTTTAAAAGGTAAATTCTTGCTATTTGAGGTATGTATAAAGGTAATGCAATTTGAAACCATAACTTTTGAAACTGGCATACCCTTTTTTGCTTCTGAAAAGGAGATGAACAATTGATCTGTTTCCTGAAATCTTTGGTCCTACGCAGATAAAACGTAAGTTGCCTATGCACATCCAATTGGTGAAGTTTGTATTCTGCCTTGTTGCTATAATTAAGAAAAAACACTGGGAGCTCAACTGATTGATTCAAATTGGTTTAGGAGCAAATGTTTTGCACAAAGGATGGATTAGTTCGTAGAGATACTCTTATCCCTATGGAAGATCAAGTATGGCGACTTGATTGATAGAGCTTGGAACTCCTAAACTCTTCTTGCAGATGTAATGGCTACTAGGAATATATTTTTCCAAGAGAGAAATTTGAGATCACATGATTATGAAGATTCAAAGGGAGGTAAGGTTAGATGCGTCAGAACAAAATTCAGATCGCATGGTGGAAGAGGTTCTTTAAAGGGGGGGTCTTAATAAGCAAGTGCCTTTTAAAAATGCTTTACACAATTTGTGTGACATCAGGTTAGGAGTGTATTCACCAATGTGAAAATTTGACATTGCAGCTAATTGAACTCTAATTGTAGTTACTACGGAATCTTGCTGGAAAAGTTCTGCAAGAAATTCTAAAATTGAACTAATTGGGGCAGAAAAGGGATCAATGTTTCTTGCTTTTGCCCAGTAGGAGAAACTCTTCCATTTACTAGAATATAACTTCCTGGTAGAAGCCTTGTGAGAAGACACCAAAATATGTTTTACTGCTGGTGTCAAGTCTTGAAGCCTGAATAAGTTTGGAAGTGGAGCAGCCATGCTGTCAAATTCAGGGTTTGGAGAGCAGAATGAAGTGTTCCTGACATATGGGTCAGAAGGTCTGGAACTGGGTCCAGAACCCACTGTTACTCCTGTAGGTGAGGCCAGAAGAAGGGGAACCAAATCTGATGAGGCCAATATGGAGCAATGAGAATCAGCCTGCTTCCCAACCATTTTTGCTTTCTGAATGACTTTGGGTATCAGGGGAAAGGGGGGAGAGACATAGAGAAGTCCTGTGGGCCAATCGTGAACAAGTGCGTCTCTCGGTGTCTCCCCCATAGGGATGGATTAGGGCAAAGTAGCTGCTGCATTTGGTATTCATGGGAGTGGCAAAAAGGTTGCAGCAAGGCTGGCCCCATTTTCAGAAAATCCTCTCCGCTATATTTTGGTTTAGAGACTACTCGTGAGGCATTAAAATTGCCCTGCTGAGTTTGTCCGCTATCACATTGGACTTCCCTGGGATATGCATTGCTACCAGAAAATGTTGGGAAGATACTGCATGTTGCCATACTGTCGTTGCTTCTTGACAAAGGGGGTATGATTTGGTTCCTCCTTGTTTGTTTATGTACCAGACTACCGACATGTCTGACTGGAGAGTCCTGGAGTGCTTGCAACGCTAGAAGCACTGCTCTCATTTCTAGAACATTGATGTGCAAATGGGCTTTGTGTTCCTGCCATGTGCCTTGGACTGTTCTTCCCAAATAATGCCCCCCCCCACCCTATCTGGGAGGCATCCGTGGTCACTGTAGCTACAGGTTGTTGGGCACAAAAGGTCGCCTGATGGTCACGTGGTCATACTGAAGCCACCAAAGAAGATCTCTCAAGCATGGCTCTGTAATTCTGATTTGGTGAGACATGGGAAGCTCTTGTAATGACCACTGAGCAAAAAAAAAAGCCATTGAAGAATTCTCATATGCATCCTGGCTAGAGGAACTAGGGTGATGGTTGCTGCCATAGTTCCTAGGACTTTCAAAATAGTTTTTGCTTTCACCTTGTTTCTGGGTAGAAGGTCGGCTGTTTGTTGTCTAAGAACAGAAACTCTGTTGGGAGGCAAACATGCCATCATGATGGAAATGGTGTAGAGATCTGCGCCTATGAATGGAATATGTTGATAAGGCAACAAGGCGGATGTTTGTAAATTCACTGTTATGCCCAACTGAGAAAGGTTTGTAGTGTGGTGTCTCTCGCCTGCTGAAGTAGATGCTTGGTGGTGGCAGTTAGGAGCCAGTTGTCCAGGTATGGAAACACTTGGAATCCTAGGCATCTCACGTAAGCCATGACTTACTGCCATGCATTTGGTAAACACTCTGGGGGCTGTAGTGAGACCAAAGGGCAGAGTTCGAAACTGATAATAACTGATTCCCAGCCTGAAGTATAAGTGACTCCTCGATGCTCTGTCCATTTTTATGTGGTAGAACACATCTTGGAGGTCTGTTGAGCACATCCAATCATCTTTACCTAAAAAGGGAAGAATTGACTGCAGTGAAACCATTTGGAACTTGGAATTCTTCACAGATTAATTTAGTTAGCTGAGATCCAATATGGGTCTCCAGTCCCCTGCTCTGTTTGGCACTAAAAATAATCTTGAGTAAGTTCCAAATCCTATTTGGCCTGCTGTGACTTTTTTGATGACTCTGTTGTCTAGCAAGTTTTGAATTTCTACAGTTGCTTGCTTTCTTTGACTGGGTGGAACATCCAGGATTGTTCTGATCTGTGGGACAGGGTGGCAAAAGGGAATGGAATAACCTCGGGGTATTGTACTTTGTACCCATGTGTCTCTTCTGATATCTCACCAAGCTTCTGGGTACAAAGTTAACCGCCCTCCCCCCCCCCCCGACTGCCTCCAGAGTAGAGCAGACAGGCTTCCTTTCAGGAGTGCTGGTAGGGCCAGCCGCGAAAAGAAACGTGGTCACCCTGGTTTTGTGGACCCCCTCTGCCTCATGGATGATGTTTACCATTATTGCCTCCCCCTCTACCCCTGGGGAAAGGTTCACCTTGGGCATTCTGAAAAACTCCCTGGGATCTTTTGAACCACATTTTCCCACTCTTCTGACCTTTAGGGTAAGGTCTTGAAGGTTTGGAAAAACGTACTCCAATGGCAGAGAGAGTTTTACCTTCCTGCTCACATCTACTGAGTGTATCTTTGACTTTGGGTCGAAGGAGTGAGGAACCATCAAAAGGGGTGTTGACAAAGGTAGACGTGAAAGGCTCCACAAAATTACACAAGCGCTTCCAGGAGTGTCTCCTCAAGGAAACTCCTGAACCTGCTGCTCTGCTCGCTCCATCCGCTGCATGTGATATCAGTCTCACGGAGGAGTTAACGATGGAATTTAAGGTAGATATCTGAGAGGTTACCTTCTCTGAAATCCCCGCAGCTAATGAAGCTTGGAGAATATTTCCTAACTCCTTTAGGAGATCCTTTTGTAGTCTCGTGAAGTGCGTAAGATAATTCAGCGATCTGAAGGTAAAATTTGCTGACAAAAAAACACACTTCCCGTATCTGTCCATTGTTCGAGAGTCTATTTGGTGTATGAGCAAATGAGGATGTTTCAGAAAGTTCCTTCTTAGTGGCTGCTGCCACCTCCATAGCATCTACAAGAATGCCTTTCATGAGAAAATCCTTTTCAGATGTGGCTGATAAAAACTTATTTGACCTCCGAGGGACTGGTTCCATAGTGTCTGGTGACTCCCACACCTTTGGACTAACCAAGTCCAAGAGCTGACAAAAGGCAGAGACACCCAGGAGGCTGAAGGTTGACATCCAAAAGCCTTCAGGTACACTGACTTCTCATCAGAAAGGTTGATGGTTTTCCAGCTGCCTGTCTGTTTAAGGATTTCTACGATATCTGTAAAGGAGATATCTTCAGAGGATGACAGTGCGGACCCTTCTGACTCCTTGAGGTCAGTGACAGAGGTGATGGACTCATCAAGGGAGTCTATATGCTTCTTCTTGCATGTTCTCTTTTGAGGAGCCTCGTCAGAAGGGTATTCTGGGGAGGACTCTGAAGAGTGAGGTTCGGCCAATGGGGTTCCCTGAGGCTCTGGATCTCTGCTGTCCTGTGGATGGGTTGGTGCCGAGACAGAAGCCGGTGCCTTCAGGGGGGAGTAAACCAGTATCCTTGTGTAGAGCTGTAGGTGGGGACAGCACACTCCTCATCAGCTTGAAGGCAGATCCCCTGGGCTCCGAGGACACCTCCGGTTCTGAGGAAACAGAGGGAATCCGGTTCTGAGGAAACAGAGGGAATCCCCGGCTCCACAGAGATCAGCTTCAAGGCTGATGTAGGAGCCAAGCTCAGCCTAGCTGAAGCACCAAGAGGTGTAACTGAGAACCGAAGAATTTCTGGTCTGAGCATCCCCCCCCCTGGAGCCGACCGGAGAGCTTCAGCTCCGAGACACTCCAGACGGCACTGAGAGTGTCGGACCAGGGATCTGTTCCAAAATCTCCTGGAGGGGTCTCTGAACCGAAGAGTCTACATCAAGTGGTATCTGGCATTCTGGCTCCGAAGATGAAGCTTGGCTCGGAGGAGGAATAGTCGTGGCTGTAGCAGTCTTGGATGGCTCCGAAACTGGTTGGGTCAGAGCCGAAAACAATTTAACCAGTGCCGGTGACTTCAAAAGTCTGCGCACCACCCTTTCCACGTCATCGTCTGATAAGCTCCTAGAAGACGTGGAGGAGAGGTTTGTTGAATGAGATCACTCCAATATAGGAGATTTCAAGGTAGGGGAGACTGGTACTAGTTCAGTAAACCTGCTCCGAAATGTAGTCTCTTTTGGTTCCAAAGCCTGTGGAGCTGAAGGACTTAATTTGTCCAAGTCAATGATCTCTCTCTGTTCCGAGGGCTGTGGAGCCGTGGAGATTGACGTTTCAGAAGTTTTTGCCAATTTCTGAGGTGGCTCCAAATGAGCTGAAGAGGAGGAAGAAAAAGATGGTATTTTCGTAGGCTTGTCACCTTTAGGAGACTTTATTTGAAGAAGATGAGCTCTGTAAAGCTTCATCAAAAGCAGGTTTCAGGAGTCCTTTGAGAATTAGCTTGTTCTCTCTTTCCTGTAAGACACGGGACATGAAAGAATGACAGAACGTGCATGTCTATTGGAGGTGAATGGCCCCCAAACAATAAACACAAATACTATGTCCATCAGTGATGGACATCTTTTGAGAATATTTCTGGCACTTTTTAAAGCCTGATGGCTTAAGTTCCTTCTCTCTACTTTCCTTTGACATTTTAAGAAGGAAAAACAACTACTGTAGCAACAAAGAAGTAAACACTAAAACACACCTCTATAAGAAACTAACATACACAATATTTAAATTTCAGTTACACTCTATAATAACAGTACACATCTGTTAAGAAACAAGGGAACAGCTCTGCCCTCTAACTTAAACGGGCACTAGGCCCTCTAACTTAAACTGCTGTAGTAGAGCTATAACGAGAGAGACACAGGACAAACCCTCTAAGTTAAATGGGAACTTAGCCCGCTAACTAAAATGAGCTAATATAGACAGACAAGGGAATATACACTCTAAACACTATTCTACAGACAAAATTCGATGGGAAAAGGGAGAAATGGCCTTGCGACTAAACGGCCAGCAAGCAACAACACAGCAGCAGATTAAATAGCACATGCAACTACAGAAGAAAAAGCTATCTAAATTACTCAAACTAGACTAATTATGTATATTATAGCTAAATAAAAGAAAATATATAAAGTTTTAAAGAAACTTAGCCAAGGAGAGAGTATCCGAACTCATAAAGCAACAAACGAGCTCTGGGAATTACACTACTGCATGATGGGATACCTATTCAGCCACGAGCCAAGTGAAAGACTTCAAGCTAGTGTATTCGGCTGAGTCAGAGCCGAAGATCGGCTTCAAATTCATCCAGTAAGAATGAAGGCAAGCTAGGACCACATAACATCAGCTATTTCATCCCCGAACTCCAGTATATTCCAGAAAGTTCACAACCAGTGACCTTTCTGTAGGAAACAGACCAAAATGGATTTGTTTAAAAAATAAACTACTCCAAAATAGACAACCGATGTAGAACTGGGGGGGAAACGTATTTAGAACTGAAAAAATGGACATGTTTTGCTATAGATACAGAGTTTAAGCTCCTCCATGCAACTTGGGTCTCACCCATTTGTGACTGTCCTCCATTCAAACACCCCCAACCAACTCCTGGAGTTCTCCCTTTTCTGGAAGAAGTGGACAGTTATGACCTTAACACAGTGTACTTTGGGGATTGTAAATAAAGGGGCTACACAATAGAATCTGGGAATTTTCTTTCATTCTGTGGAGCTGACCTGTGCCTGTCAGATTACTTCTCAAGTATTTCCTAGTACCCAGCAAGCAAAATATGTGAAGACTGTTCTGGTTATTAGATTTGAACAGATTTATGCTGGTATTTCTTAACTGTTATCTCTGCAATTCGTTCTACCTCTTCTTATGAAGAATGCCCTGTTGGTCACCCTAGATATACACAATGTCTATTTGCACATCACTATTCAGATTATGCTGACAGTTTCTTAGAGTTTTGGTGGAGGACTCACTCTGCCTTACTCTTTGGTATTTTCTGCTTTCAGAGATTCATAAAGTGCTTGGCACTAATTATTGCACACCTTTAGAGTTCAAAAGCTTTCATTGCTTGTCTGCTTCAAGAAAACTCACAGAAAGAGATAAAAAAGGTTGCTAGTTATACCTTCTTTTTTACAGATATGTGGACATCTCACTAAAAAAACATTTTGTCTCATACAAGGATCTTCCTGAGCCTGATTCTGGATACAGCAGGATGCAGGGTGTTCCTTCCTCAGAATAATATTTTATGTGTGAGACAGTTCTTCCTTTGTGTTTCATACATGTCCTTGTTAACAGCCATATCCTTATTCTGGTTGTACAGTAGGCAACATTGCACATGAAGAAGATCCAACAGTACCTAACATTTCTCTGGGGTTAGCACTGCTGGTTCTTAGAAAAGAGGGATCCTGTGAATCCATTGATCAAGAAAGACGCTTATATGCCTAGCTGTTTGGCTTGAAGGGTTAAAGCCCTGACTGTGATACATATGGCCCTCATTTGATTAGCAGCTTGAGTACTGGAAAAACCAGGCTGGTGAGTAGTATTTGTCATCTCACCCATGCTGTGAAGAGGGAGATAGAGGGCCCAGTTGCTTCACTGCATGTGGAGTCTTGCACAGACCCAGTGGCCACACAACTGGTGAATGCAGGCTTGGCAGTCCAAAGCTGGTAATGGTAACTCTCATGGGGCATATGTGTGGGAACATGCACACATAAGTGAGACTACATAGGATGCCCCAGCAGTGACACTAATGCCCATGTCTGTCACCAGGGGAGGTTAAGGTCCTTACCTGAAAACTCCTGTCATGACTACTTGTGTGATGGCCCTATAATGGACATCGAAGAAGAAGAAAAAGAAGCTCATGTGTTGGATAACTCGGCTAAGTGCAACCCAGGTATCCTCTTCACCATATCCAATCCCATTCAAGACTTGACCACAAATGCTTCAGATATAGCTTGATAGTGCATAGGAGACATCTCTTCAGGGTACCTTGTAATGAGGTTTCAGAAGAAGGCACATAAACATAAAGGTGATAGTGGTTGTCCTGTGTGTATACTGTCAATATTTTCATCTGTGCCATTCAATTTGGAATACTTAGAATAACGACAATATTGTGGTACATCTGGAGGCAAGAAACCACTCTTTCTTTCTTATTATGTATGCCACCTAGCCATACAAGCATAGGATCTGACTTATCAGCACAAATGCCCACCTGCATGTATTATAGATTATAAATTATATATTTTCACCAAGCAAAACATGCTAACAGACTGTCTTAACAGAAACATAAAAGGGAAGTATTTCTTGAGATCACAAGAAAATGGGGGAATCTTCAAGAACATGTCTACGTCAACAAAATCAACAGCCTTTCAGCCTTCATTCTGCCAGAGCAACCAATGTGTGGTGCATCTGTTGGAACCAAAGATCAGGTATGAGGAGGTCCCATCCTCAAAAAGTGCAGGATTAATGCAGTCAAACAAGAATCAGCTCAGCATCTGAAACTTTCCAGGACTGCAAGGACTTCCCATTTTACCCATAATGCTGTGCCAGATGAGCTTTATGTCTAGATATATTTTGTTATGTGCTCAGTAAGCATCAGAGAAATGGCCCCAGAAAATATTTACCTAAAATTATTCTTGTGAGAAAAGTTTTGTAGTTCCTTCATGCTCTCTGCCTAGTATTACTTATTTAAATTATTGCATCATTCTGAGCAGATGACACATCAGATCTTTTCATTTTGTTTCCTGGTTTTAGGGTAGCTTTTGCTCTGCTCCTTCCTAGACTTTGGCAACTTTTATTGCCTCACTTTTTAGTCACTGTGTTCTAGTTTCTCTTGCTTTACTAGTATTTTCATTAATTTGTGCATTTCTATGGAAGGCTGACTTTTAGAGTTTGAATCATGGAGAGCAGAGCTTTTAAAAAGTGAAATGTGGATGTATGATTCTATCCCATGGTAAACATGTTGAGTACATGCACTGTTAAGGGCAGAGTATTTTCAGCTGTATGTGATATTTGTGGATCCTGTATTCATAGGTTCATAGGTAGGTACTAGGCTTTTGGCCCTAGGACCCATACAAGCCTAGCCAAAAAATGTACCCTGGCTTTCGCCACCCAAGAAAATTATTTTCCTGTGCCCCTGTCGAGCAGAGCCACAGAAGTGATCCCCGGGGTGAATTTCCCATTTCCCATCCAATCATCAAGATTTTTCTTGAAGTGTGCTAATGAGGAGCTCTGATTGACATAGATAGGTAGTCTGTTCCAGAGTATGGGAAGTCTCTGGGACAGGAATCTATCCCTCCAGCATGTTCTGTTTATTGTGGTGACAAGGTTTAGGTCCCTAGAGCGTGTAGCTCGGAGGGATTGGGATTTCTTTAAGTGGAGCATGTCCAACAGCTCTGGGTTTGACATAACTTTGTATGTTAGGCAGAGATCGCCCCAGAGTAGACGATATGCGATGGAGTAAAGCTGTAGTTTTTTGAGACTGTCTGCATAGGGCATCTGTTTGAGGCCAGTAATTCTCTTTGTGAGGTATTTCTGTGGTCTTTCCAGCTGTTGTAGATGTCTTGTGAGGTACATACGAAAAGGGGCGTTGTACTCTATAATGAGTCTAATGAGTGTTGAGTAGAGGGGAACAATGACCTCTTTTTTTCTGGATGAGAATCCTTTTGTGATGAGATGAGCCACGTAGAAGGATTTCCTGACCACTGTGGCGATGTGATTATCAAAGGAGAGACTACTGTCCACCTGTGTCCCAAGGTCTCTTATCACATTTTCGGCATTAAGTAGACTACCAGCTATGTGGTAGTTCATGGGTACAGAGTTTTTACCAAAGGGGATGACAATACACTTTTTGGCATTGTGCTTCAGGCCATGGCTTTGACACCAGGTATCTGTCTTAGTGAGGCCCTTTTGTAGTTTGTCCACATCGTTAGGAGTTTCGATTATGGCTCCTAGTTTGCATTCATCTGCAAACTTTGTTAGCCAAAGACCTTCTGTGTTGGCTTGCACTTCAGAGAAGTAGATACCAAACAGGAGAGGACCTAGGAATGAACTCTGTGGTACTCCACTTATCATTGGTCTGATGTCGGATTTGGAATCCGCTACTTTCACAGTGTGGGTTCTGTCCATGAGCCAGTTGGCAACCCATCTTGTGACATAGGGATTTATACCTAGTTTAGTGAGCTTATCTGTAATTCCAGAGTGGGGGATGGTGTCAAAAGCCTTGGCGAGATCTAGATAAGCTGTGTGAACCATTTTACCCTCATCTATGGCTTTGGTGACTGCTTCAAAGAAGTCAATCAGGTTTAGTAGACATGATCTGCCTTTTACAAATCCAAACTGGGTAGGGTCCAGAGTTTGGAGATTACCAATGTCTTTGTTTATGAGTTCCACGATGATATGTTCCATGGCCTTGCAGACCAGGCTTGTCAGGCTAATGGGGAGGTAGTTCCCGGGGTCCTTCATGGCGCCCCATTTGTGGAGTGGGATAACCATTGCGGTGCGCCATTCAGTGGGTACAAAGCCTGAGGTGAGGCTATGATTGAACATGGTACTTGGGTAGGGTGCCAGTTCATTCTGTAGTTCGTGTAGAACTCAGCCTGGGATATTGTCAGGTCCCATGGATGCTGTGTTCTTGGCTTTGGAGTGTGTGTTTTTTATCTGTGCAGCCGTGATTATAGGAACTTTGCATTCTTCCGGTATAGAGATGGGCCCTCTAGGGGGGGAGGAGGTTAAAGTTAGCACTGAACCTATCTGCTAGGATGTTGGCAATATCAGTTGGTTCTGTATATTTAGTGCCATTGTGCTGTAACTCGAGCAGATCTGAGTGTTCCCATTTAGATTCTTGACATAGCTATAAAATGCTTTGTGGTTGTCTTTAGAGTCAGTGGCAATTTTGTTTTCGTAACTAGCTTTGAAGGATTTTATGAGGGATCTCAGCTTCTTACTGAGGTTGACCAGGGAGTTCCTCCAGTCATGGGATTTTACTCTTTTTTGCAACAGTTTCTTTCTTCTGTTGTAGAGTTTGTTTATGGCAGAGGACCACCAGATTGGCTTCCTTTTTTTGGAGGATAACATCTTGGTTCTGTTAGGGATAACATGATCCATGCACTCGTGTAAGTGCTTATAAAGTGCATTTGTGTAGGATTCGGTAGTCATACCTCTATTGTCCGTCTGCATGGGTGTCATGAAGTTTGCCACTTCTGTCTTAAGAAGTGTGAAGTTGGCTTTGGAGAAGTTTTTTACGATGGTTTCCCTAATTGGGGGTGGGGGTGGGATGTGGATGTCTAGGCTGATTAGCTTGTAGTTGGATCTGACCATCGAGGAATTGACCTGTGGTTTGGAACACCGGTTGCCCATGTTGGTAATGACCAGGTCTAGGATATTGCTGCCCCTGGTGGGGGTGTGAATAAGTTGATCCAAGGCGTTGGAATTTATGAATTCTAGAAAACGTTGAGCAAAAGAGTTGGTACATGAGTAGTTTTCCCAGTTAATGGTGGGGTAGTTGAAATCACCCATTATCAGGGTGTTGGGTTGTACCCTAATACTTTCCAGTGTATCAAGAAATGAGGAGTGTGAATCCTGGGGCATGGTGGGGGGTCTGTAGCAAGCTACAATTTGGATTGCGGTCTTGCCCAGAGTTAGTTGCACTTGGATAATCTCGGATGCATTATGCTGTGCAACTAGCCTGGAGGTGTGGATATCCTTAATGAATATGGACACGCCTCCACCTTTAGTGCTTCTTTTTGGGTTAGGTGGCCGAAAGGTGTGGTATGAATTGAAGCCTGGTAATGCAGGGGTGCTCTCTGGAGCTTTGAACCAGGTCTCTGTCACTGCACAGATGTCAGTGTTCTCCATTTTAAGGAGTGCCTCGAGTGAGTGCATTTTGAGGTTTAGACTTCTAGCATTGAGTAGCATTACCCTCAGATTTTGCTTGCTTGTACCTGTTACGGTGGTGAATTTATTTGAACCTTGCCTAAAAAAGGCACTGTAGGGGTGGCAAGAGCCTTAGCCAGTATCCGGAATCCTAAGGGCGACAGGTGCAGGCCATCTCTGGCAAAGCATCGTGGACTGTCGATCATGTCGTCCCAGGCAGACAAATACTGGATCCCCTTAGAATGACACCAGAAGCTTAGCCAATTGTTGAAGTCAATCATTTTGTCCTTGTACTGTGGTATCATTCTGGGTGATGGCAGGATGCTACTCAGGGTTAGGGTCATACCTGCCTGGGATACAAGATCGGAGATCTCCTCATGTCTCTTTTCATGTAGTCCAGGGAGGTACATCTCAGGTCATTCACACAAACATGGACAATGACCGTGTCATATTTGTACTTATTGTGGAGTGACCTGAGTGCATGCGTTATGTGGCAGATCCTGGCACCTGACAGGCAGCTGACAGTAACTTTCTCCTTGTTTAGTCTAGTGAGTGGAACATCAGTGTACCTGACTATAGAGTCACCTATGACTAGAGTGTTGGGTACGTTGTTATGCCTTATGGGCTGTGGTTGAATGGCACACTGAGTTTGTGGGCTATGTGTCATTTGGGTTGTGTTTCCTCCACAAGTCCAGAGAGAAAGCATAGACTGAAACCGTTCAACATGGAAGTGAGATGTTCATTTTAACCAGGCTTAGTTTTACCTTTGAGCTCTACTTCAGGAATTGCACCAGTACCCACTAAAGCTAAGTCAGTTGTAACAGAGATGAGTTTGTCAGGCAGAGGGACAAAGACAAAAGCAAATATAAAACCAACATAATCCTGACATGTATGATAGTGAACAATTCATCTCCAGGTCCCAGTGGGAAGAGACCAAAAGAAGAGCATCTGCAGGAGTCATCTGCTTTTCCTACCGTGCCTTCAATTCCAGTTAAAATGTCTACTAGTAAGGCTCCAGCTGACCTATTTTGAACTGATAGTACATCTTCTGTTATTGATTTGGAAGCGAGTAAATGTCTGGACTCTACACCATTGTTAACAAGGTCCTTCATTAGTTGTTTTATTCTTCCTGTAAAGACTGAGTATGAGAATATGGTGAAGCCCTTTGTCATAATGTAACAAAAGATATGTCTTGCTTCTTTCCTCTCTAAAACCAGATGGGGGTGCAGGTCCCTCTTCTTCACCTTGTTTTTCATTGCAGTCATCCCAGCTGCCTTTACTGGCCCAAATTCAGGTGCCTGCTCTAAGTATGCTGAAGCTGAACCCACCGAGACTGATGTTAACATAGCTCTATCAGTGCAAACTGTGATTTTTGTTCTCAGTACCACAGCCTCTGAAGTTGACCCTTTTGGTGGTTATCATCCCCTTGATGTTGACTGTTTCGATGTTGATGCTGTCATCACTTAAATGTTTCTTTAACCACAGGGTTGTAAGTTGGTCTTTTGGGGTTGGGTTTGTTGCTGACTGTATTGGTGATGATGCTGTGGTGTCAGCTCTTGACATCAGGGTTGAGGCAAACAGGTTAATTTAGTACCTTTGCCCTCAACATTGACCTTGACAGCCTTCAACTTCAGGCAGAAGTGGTGCATTTCATCTCATGTGTTGTGTCAGTATCATGTTTGACACCATTGATGTAGACTGCTCTGCATATGTCGCCCCTTGGTATTTGTCACTTCCTTGACATCGGCCTCAGTTGGAGATATTACATTAACTGTACCTGTAGCCATTAGCACTTCTTTTAGACTCTTTGACCTGCTGACAGTCTTGTGCATGATTCAACCCATACATCTGTTCATGTTTTAGCTTTATCCTCATCCTTGGATTCTTCCCTTCCAAAATCAGTTAGGAAGCGCAAGTGCAAGAGGAGGTACTTGGACTTGCTAAGAGAGTCCACAACCGCAGATAATGGAGACAAAGATGCTGTACATCCTTCTAGTGGTTCTAAATTTTAGGAAGACATTGAGGTAATGAAACAAAAAGAGTATAGCCCAGACGACTGCACCACCTCTCTGCAATGGATCCTCCAGGAGGCTTTGCCGTAGACCCCTCACTCCTCCTGGATGGTCTTGTATGTGGATACAGTAGTTCAATTTATGGTCAAGACTACATGGGAAGATCTTGAAATCGTAGCACCTCCCAAGGGAACCAGAGTCCTCCATCTTCTCAAAGATTAGAACTGCTGGACTGAGACCCCAAAATTGTGATTATTTTGTTGTTGTCACTACCTTTAAAAAGTTTGCACACCAAAGAGTTCTGCTGTCTGTCCTTCAAATAAGGAACCATAAGCTTTAGACAGGTTTGGAAAGTCCATTTGTATGTTCTCCTTTTGTATATACTGAGGTTCCATCAAGAAGCTAGATGATATGATTCATTCACTGTCTGGGCTGCCAGATAGATAGGTAAAGTTAAAATTGCAGTCCCAGATGTCAACCATGTCTTTCATGTCTATCCTCATTATGTATCTAGCTCATAGTTCAGTGAATGGTGCTATTCAGGTAGCCAGCGCAGACATAGGTGCTTGCTGCCACATTTGGCTGCATTTAATAGACTTTGAAGAAGATACCAAGATTACCTCCTTAATGTAATTTTTGATACTTCATCCCTCTTTGGGCCACCAGTTAAGGCTCACTTGGAGAACACTGAGTTAAATGATAAAACTCTGACCGTTGATGGTGTCAGAAGTCAAACTCCACAATGCAGCGACAGACAGGAACTTACATCAGTTCTGGTCCTGAAGTGGCCAAGACCAACAGAATTACTAGAGTTCTTATTTGAGGGGAACCAGTGCTGTTGTGGTTATTTTCAGAATGCTGTGCTGCCTAAATACAGGAACAGTTATTAGCAGTCATGGATACTGTGGTACACCTTTGGAGGGGAAATAGTGCAGTCTAATAAATTGTCCACTTATCCCACTCTGGAGGTATTCAGTGGTTGTTGTGATTCACCACATAGAGTCATGCCTGGCAGGGACACAAGACAAGTTGATAAGGACACATCTCCAGACCTGTGACTCGTATCCTTGAAGAGTTCAGACTATTCCTTCAAAAGCATTCTCTCTGCAGGTGGTATATGTTGTTTAAGATGCAAAACTATTTCCTTTTGGTGAAACAACCACAATATAGTCCTCTGCTCATCCCACATTTCTGAGACTGCAGAATCTATAACATCATTTTACTGGGGGGGTGGGGGTCTAGCTTTACAGTGGATTTAATTGCATATCTCCACCATTTTAGTTTGTTTACCCCTGCACCATGCAATCTTCTCCACCTCTGCAGTCATTCTCTTCACTAAGGGTATCATTTCTGGCCATGAAGAAGACCTAGCCCCTCAGACCAGAGCTTAAATTTTGTGATTAAAAAGCTGACCTTTTCTCATTTTGATCCAGTTGGTGCAGCCACAGCATTCAGGTTCCTTTCCTGGAAGACTATCGTAGTGGTCATCACTTTTTATTTAGGAGAAGGACTAAGCTTTAAATCTTCTGTGATGCCCATGCCCTGGCCCAGCAATCAAGGACCCTCAATCCTCACCACTAACACCAGAGAGGGTGTCTCATATATGAGGAAAGGATAACAAATACACACAGTAAAGTGCAATTTCTCTTAAGAGCACACAGAGATCACAATCAGTTCGGGGCTGGTCGCTCCCTTGGTCCCCAATAAGACTCGCCACTGGCACAGCTATAGGTTCCAGATGTCAGCCTAGCTGGGCAAGCCAAAATCTCCAGCACCCTCTCTGTCAAACCAGTGCTTTGTGTCCCTGCCCAAGTAGCTGACACACGCACACTTTGAGATAAGTTTATACAACCACACAGACACTCCTGGGGAAGACTGTCACAGGTTCTCCAGCTGTGCCTCTTTTACCCAGACTATACAGTAGTAATTACTGTCACCACCCAGCTAATACTTATCAGCTACTCAAAGGCCCTTAAAAGGGTGTCCAATTACTGTGCAATATTATTATCCAATTAGTAGTATAGCCCAGGGCTAAAGCTATACGAGTGGCTTTGTACAATTTTACCAAAGGCATACAAGTACTCTAAAGAGCTTAAATTATCTCTACACAAAACCAGCCACAGTTGAAAGATTTTAAAATATTTAATAATAAATAATTAAAACCACAAGGCAATACTTTCTACTACACAGTGCTAGACAAGAGCTCAGAGATCACGCAGAAATACCTAAAATAATTCAGTAGTACAGTTCTGACATCACAAAAAAACAGTCTAATATTTCTAGATTCTAGCTATCTACAAGAAAACACAATTCTAAAATAACTTACTTACATAGAGCATAAGGCAGTGCTGAGTTGGATGTTCAGACAAAAATGTGTAATAATCTCTGGTTCTCACCGTTTAAATTGAAACTGCAGTTCTGGTAAAACATTACATCATCTTTTATACTTTCCTGGTGTTCCCAGGCTGACATAAACTGCATTTACATTATTTTACACTTAGAGCAATAAAGGACATTTCACATGTAAATTCTTGTCATTAACTTTAGCCTTCAAACAATAGGCTGGATGCTTATTCCAGACTCATCGACTCCAAATTCTAGCTTCAAAGGAACAGACATAAAGTCATTTTAATTTCAAAGGACCAACAAGAAATGCTTGACTTAGCTTTCTTTACAGCAGAGGGCAATGCTGCCACATTGTTTTAAGTTCATTTCACAGTACTTACAAATGATAGAATTATGTACCAGATTCTATTTGACTAGGCTGGCAGCCTTCACCCATCTCTACCAGTCTTCACCCCCCCCCCCCCAGAGAACTCAAGCTAGTTTTTCAAGTGACCCTTGAGAAATGCTGCTTGAGAGGGTTAGGTCTGTCTGAGTTTACCTCACCCCATTCTCTGTCTTGAGAGCCCATCTGCATTGGCATTGCTAACCCCACTGCGGCACTGCACTGACATATATGCTTGCAACCCTAGGCTCCATCTTAGCAATTTGGCATTTTACTGACTATCTCTGTTTAACCATATTAGGGGGTTGTGATCTGTCATAACAGGGAATTTCCTTCCATACAGGTAAGGCTGACGTTTCAGCAGTGCCCACACTATGGATAGACATTCCTTTTCTACAGCTGTATGACATTCCTCCCTGGGTTTGGAGCCTATGACTGAGGTAAACCACTGGGTGCTTTTCCCCCTCTGAAGAAATCTGGCTAAGTACAGCCCCCCACCCCAGGGTTTTAAGTATCCACCTGCACAACAAATTCTTTGCTGTAATCTGGACTGGCTAACACAGGGGGTCCTCCCAAAGCTTTTTTAAGCCTCTGGAATGCCTGCTCACATGCTGGGGTCCACACTACCTTATCTGGCCTGTTCTTCCTTGTCAGGTCTGTGAGGGGAGCAGCTATGGTACTATAAATGCTGACAAACTTTCTGTAGTACCATGCTGTCCCTATAAATGCCCTCACTTGCTTTTTAGTAACAGGTGCAGGCCATGCCTGAATGGCTTCCACTTTGGCAGGTTCTGGCCTTATCTTACTACTCCCCACTCTATGTCCTAGGTAAGACACCTCCGCCATATCCACCTGACATTTGCTCAGCTTAATGGTCAACCCTAGCCTCTGTAGTCTGCCTAGTACCTCCCTGACATGCTGAAGGTGCTCTGGCCAGGAATGGCTGTAGATGGTTATATTGTCTAGGTAAGCAAGGGCAAACCCTCCTGCTCCTGCTAGGATACGATCTACCAGCCTCTGGAAAGTTGCTGGGGCATTCTTCATCCCAAAGGACATCTTTGTGAACTCATACAAGCCAAAAGGAGTCACAAAGGCTGAAATCTCTCTAGCACTGGGAGTCAAGGGCACCTGCCAGTAACCCTTGGTAAGATCAGTGGTTGTAAGATACTTAGCCCCACACATCTGCTCTAGGATCTCATCTGTCCTAGGGATGGGGTAAGCATCCGACTCTGTGTGACTATTTAATTTCCTGTAGACCACACAGAACCTGGTGCTGCCATCCTTCTTTGGCAACAGCACCACTGGGGAGGACCAGGGACTGTTGGACTCTTGAATCACCCCTAGTTCCAACATCTCCTGTACCTCCTCCCTCAGGGTTTGCCTGACTCTCTCTCAGGCATCCTATAAGGGGCCTGCCTAATAGGCCTTTGGGGTCCTGTATCCACCTGGTGCTGCACTAGGTGGGTGCACCCTGGTTTCCCAGTGAACATGTCCCCAAATTCCTGCAACACTGCTCAGATTTCTCAAACCTGGGTAGGAAATAGCTGTTGGGACATTGCTACCCCTTCCACTGAGGTGTCAGTCTGAGCCTCACTGAGGAGAGCAGTCCCCAGATCTCCTTCAGACTCCTCCTGCATTCCACTGCAAATGCTCAGCACAAGGGCCTCCCTGTCATGGTAGGGTTTCATCATGTTAACATGGTACAATTTGTGCCCCTTCCATCTGCCTAGCAGTTCCACCATGTAGTTAACATCACTTACCTTTCTTACCACCTCATAGGGGACCCTCCCAAGCTGCTTGCAGCTTGCTGTGCCTGACAGGAATGAGAACCATTATCTGCTGCCCCACAGCATGCTCTCAACTTGAGCATTCCTGTCATACCACACCTTTTTTTGTTGTTGGACTTCTGACAGATTCTCCTGGGCCAAGCCCATGAGTTCCCTGAGCCTTGTCCTAAGGTTTAGGACGTATGCCACAACAGACTCCTTGTGATGCTCGCACTCACCTTGCTATTCATCTTGAATTAAATCTAGAGGTCCCCTCACCCTATGCCCATACAGCAATTCAAAGGGTGAAAACCCTGTGGATTCCTGGAAAACCTGTCTGTAAGCAAACAACAGATAGGGCAAATATTTGTCCCACTCCCACGTAAACTGATCTGCAAATGCCCGTAGCATGGACTTAATTGTAGAGTTTAACCTCTCAACAAGACCATTAGTCTGGGGATGGTAGGGGGTGGTCTTCATGTGCTTCATCCCACAGGACTTCCACAGACAAGACAGCAAGTCTGACTTGAAATTGGCACCTCTGTCAGTCAGTATTTCGTTTGGGAAACATACCCTGCTGATAATCTCTAAAAAAGCATTTACCACCTTCTCTGTCTGCCTCAATGGAGGACAAAGTCACTGCCTCAGGATATCGTGTAGCATAATCCACTACCACTAGGATATACCTTTTCCCCTGTGGAACTTGAGGTACTCAGAGGGCCCACAATATCCATAGCTACCCTCTGAAATGGCTGCACAATTACAGACAAAGGCATCAAAGGAGCTCTCACCTTGTCGTCTGCCTTGCCTACCTTTTGGCACTGCTCACAGGTCCTGCAGTACCCTATTACATCTCTGGAAATTCCAGGACAATAGAAGTTCTGCATAATGCGCCTCTTTGTACATTTTATGCCCATATGACCTGCAAAGGAAATATCATGGGCTATGGCTAGAAGCGCCAGATGGTAGGCTCTAGGCACTACCAACTGCTGTAGTCTCTCACCTTCTAGCCCTCCCTCAGGGGTCCACTATCTGTATAGTAACCCTTTGTCCCAGTATACAGATTCCCCCTTTCCTTGAGAGTCGGGTGCCTCCCTAGCTTCCTGCCTCAGGCCTTGCAGTGTAGGGTCTGAGAGCTGAGCCTGTCTCAACTCTCTCCTTTTAACCCTTCGTAGCTCCCCTTCCACAGGAAGTCTGGCATCCTCTGACAGTGGTGCCTCACTGTCAGCCTGGGTACTACTACTCACCCCTACCTTTGCATTCACTCTGTCCAAGGGAACATCAGTACCCAGAAGCCGCTGTGGCTCACCTTCAGTCTCACTGCTACAGCGTAGCTCACTCCCTGAAGTAACCAACTCACCAGTCCTGGCTGCAAGCATGCAGTCTGTCTGGGTCTTCCCCAGGCTACCAGACTTACCTGCTTGTCTCCAAGCCTGACTGCGTGTAACTGCACAAGCACAGGGCACTGTGCTATCAAAATCATTCCCTGTCAGGACATCTGCAGGTATATCCTCAAACACACCTACTTGCTGGCTACCTTTTCCACCCTCCCAGTCCAGGTGAACCCTAGCCAAAGGTATTTGGAATGGGATCCCTCCTAAAGCCCCGTCTGGAGTAGACTGTCCAGGCAAGTAGTGCTCCTCTGTAACCATTGCAGGCTTTACAATGGTTATATCAGAGACTCTCTCTCTCTTGGCAATGGCCTCTTTGCCATTCACTACAATAGGATATAGCCTCTAGTGGTAGTTTGGTACCCTTGTTGTCCCAAGAATACCTACTGTTGGCATTTTGTCGTTCCCAATTACTGGCTCCCTCACCTTTGGTTCCCCACCTTGCCTCCGTGGACACCTGTATGCCACATGGTCCCACTGGTTGCATTCAAAACATTTAACCCTAGCTCCTGGACATGTACCTGGACTAGTGGCTTCCCCTGCTGCTGTCAGATTCTGTTGGGGTAGTCTGTGCTGCCCACCATGGGTTTCCTGACTCATGAGCAGTACTGGGGGTCCCCTTCCTGTGCAGGGTTGCCCTGCTTGCCAGGTGTAGGTCTCCCTTCTTCCCCAACTCATCTGAAGTAGCACACTGTCTATCAGCTAACCAGATCCTCATGTCCTCAGGCAAATTGCTAAGGGCTTGTTCCCTCACCAAAAGGTCTGACGGCCCTTCAGAAGTGGTGACCTGACATCCACTCACCCACCTATGGAAATAAGTGCTCAGTTCAGCAACATATTCACACACACTTTCACCTGCCTTGCGTCTCTGCTCATGAATCTTTTTCCTATATGTTTCAGGTGTTATCTTAAACCGTTCTAAAAGACATTTCTTTACAGCAGTATAATCAAAACATGCAATGTCAGGCATTTTAGATAATGCAAGAACCAAAATAAAAATAAAACCTGCTGCACACCTTGTCGCTAAGAACACCAACTGTATAAAAGCCAGGATATGTCTATTAAATAAAGAACTGTTGGTGTCAGCTCCAGTTACCTTTTTGTTAGTGAGAAACCAAAAAGCAAAAAACAAAGTTTCCACAGCACACAATTAGTCCCGGTCTGTTCAGACCATCGATAAAATGAAATACGACTTTGCAGTCCAATAGTGGAAGTAACTATGCAGTCAAGCAACATACAATGTTAAAAGACTCCAAAAAGATATTAAAAAACTAAAACAGTTTTTTAATATCTTTTTGGAGTCTTTTAACATTGTATGTTGCTTGACTGCATAGTTACTTCCACTATTGGACTGCAAAGTCGTATTTCATTTTATCGATAGTCTGAACAGACCGGGACTAATTGTGTGCTGTGGAAACTTCGTTTTTTGCTTTTTGCAGTTTACTTTTTGGTTTCTCACTAACAAAAAGGTAACTGGAGCTGACACCAACAGTTCTTTATTTAATAGACATATTTTAGATAATGCAGTTACAGCTTTACTATGGAGTAAAGGGGTCAGGAACCATACCCAGAGCCCATGGTCAACTTGATACTGTTTACATACCCTCTCAAACATATGGATAAAACTATCAAAATTATCCCCCTGTTTAAACTCCAGAAGAAATTTACTGACCTTTTGTGCTTCTGGGGTCCAGTTACTCCCTTCCCCATTACCTCCATGACTCTGACAAAGAGTCAGCATCTCCTTCTCATGCTGCCTCTGTCGCTCTTGTTCCTCAGCTTGCAGACATAACAGTTTCTCATTCTCCTCAGCCTGCAAACATTGCAGTCTCTCATTTGCTTCTAATTCCACACGCCTGGCCTCCAACTCAAGTATTTTTGCCTCCAGCTGGATTTTTAAGTCCACTGCAGAAAGGTTGAGCTGTCCATTCTGCGAAGAAATTATATCTCCACTGCCAGTCTGATTGTCCTCCTGGTTGCTGTTTTCTGATGCAGCTGTAACAAAGGCTGCAGTCAGGTCTGCCTTAGTCAGGTTTCCATGCACCAGTCTCCTAGCCTGGCACATCTGTGCCAGCTGGCTCCTTGTCAGCTTTCCATACTCCTCTGCTGACAGGCTGCCTGCTCACCCTCACTAACTAAGCTAAGAAAAGAAATAAAACAATTGTGATCTGAACTCTGAGTATTCACTGCGTGGCTGTTTTAGAGTAAAACACACCTTCAAAGCGCACTGTACACAAGCTGCAGGATTCACTCTACCAACACCACTACAAGCCAATTAGTATTTGCCAACTAATTAATATGTGATGTGGATATCCCACCGCTGCCAAACAATTAATATGTGAGGATATCCCAACCACTGCCACCAGTTAATATGTGAGGTGGATATCCCACCACTGCCACCAATTAATATGTGACGCCCGTGCCCTGGCCCAGCAATCAAGGAACCTCAATCCTCACCACTAACACCAGAGAGGGCATCTAATATATGAGAAAAGGATAACAAATGCACACAGTAAAGTGCAATTTCCATTAAGAGCACACAGAGATCACAGTCAGTCTGGGGCTAGTCGCTCTTTTGCTCCCCAGGTCCCTAATAAGACTCCCCACTGGCACAGCTATACGGTCCAGATCTCAGCCTAGCTGCGCAAGCTAAAATCTTCAGCACCCTCTCTGTCCAACCAGTGCTTCGTGTCCCTGCCCAAGTAGCTGACATGCACACACTTTGAGATAAGTTTATGCAACCACATAGACACTCCTGGGGAAGGCTGGAACAGGTTCTCCAGCTGTGCCCCTTTGCCACCACCCAGCTAATACTTATCAGCTACTCAAAGGCCCTTAAGAGAGTGTCCAGTTATTACCACAAGACAATACTTTCTACTACACAGTGCTAGACAAGAGCTCAGTGATCACACAGAAATACTTAAAATAATTCAATAGTACAGTTTTGATGCCACAGAAAAACACTTAGCCTGATATTTGTAGCTTCTAGCTATCTACAAGAAAACACACTTCTAAAATAATGTACTTACATAGAGCATAAGGCAGTGCTGAGTTGGATGTTCAGACAAAAATGCTTAATAATCTCTGGTTCTCACTGTTTAAATTGAAACTACAGTTCTGATAAAACATTACATCATCTTTTACAGTTTCCAGGTGTTCCCAAGCTGACACAAACTACATTTACATTCTTTTACACTTAGAGCAATAAAGGACATTCCATATGTAAATTCTTGTCATTAACTTTAGCCTTAAAACAATAGGCAGGATGCTTTCTCCAGACTCATCGACTCCAAATTCTAACTTCAAAGAACAGACATAAATTAATTTTAATTTCAAAGGACCAACAAGAAATGCTTGACTTAGCTTTCTTTACAGCAGAGGGTAATGTTGCCACATTGTTTAAAGTTCATTTCACAGTATTTACAAATGATAGGATTATGTACCAAATTCTATTTGACTAGGCTGGCAGCTTTCACCTATCTCTACCAGTCTTCACACCTTCATATGTCAGCAGCTCTGCAATCTCCTACAAGGACACAAAATCTCTGAGAAAAAAAACATTTCCTTCATGATTAAAATGATCTCAGAGCTTATGTTAAGCCAAGAACTCCAGATCCCATTGTTGCAGTCCAGTCCCCATAATACAGACGGGTGACTCCTTTGTATCACAGATGTTCAGAGGCAGTGGATTGCCTGGCCATCTTTTTGTATTCTTCATGTCAGAGTAAGATGGTAGACTAGTATCCAGGTAGACTGTCACCAAATGGCAAGCAGGATGCAGCAATATGTGCTGTGGCTTTCAAGGAAAATACCTAGATGGGAAGGTGAGGATGCACTGTAGCTTTACCATTGTAGTTTTCTTCAAGAATGTCAGTGCAAAGCTTTTGTGAAGCTGACACATGGACTTGTTTCCTGATCTTTTTCAAGCAGTACAGATTGTCTCCGTTGTATAAATAGAACAAGTTTTACATCAGTAGTTCTGAAAGTAATGCTGTAGACTCCCTGTGGACAGAGCCAATACCCTCTTTCCTTTCTACTGCATGGCATTTTTCCAGTATTTGGAATAAGACTGCAGCAGTGAATAGTATGTTGTACATGACACAGTTGTTTGAAGAACTCACCAGAACGGTAGATGTTTGAGGTGAAGTATCAGTGCTACAGTAGGATCTAAGACTGACCACCCACATTCCCCCTCGGTTCTCACTTGCCATCTGGCTCTGCTTGCCGCTGGCCAAACTGTGTCTCTTTCATCTCCAGGGAGAGGGAGTGCACCTTATCTTTTAGGGATTGTGCAAGTCAATATATCCTGATTTTTCATGCTTTTCGCAAAAGGGACAGCTTTACAAAAGTACTACACCTTATAGCAGAAATTTATTACTTGTGAAGAAAAGAGGTCTCTTCACCTAAGAAAAGATGCTACCAGATAAGTTGTGGAGATGGGAGGTGTACCCTTTTTGCTGTGGTAATTTCAGACTGACAGTATGAAGAGCTAGTTTAGGGTTATGTGGATGTTAGATATATCAAGACCTTTTATGGGTTGGCATTGCCCTTTGCATTTTTTCATTATTATTCAGCCAAGAGCAGAAATCAAGGTGTATTTGCTTGTAACTTCTCCACTCTGAGAAATAAGCCAGGAAAGGTGCAGATTATCAAACCTGTACACCTGACGTCTTGGATAATGTCCTGCACTTAACAACTGACCTTGAGTCAAGTAATGTGATGTCGGTAGTGTTTTTGGAATTCTAGCCAGAAGGCAGATGTCTGCATGCAACCAATTCCAATATTTTGGAATAGGGCTGCAGCATGGAAACTTCTAGTTGAACATCTGCTCTTTCATTGTACTTATCATTTGTGGTGAATCATCCCCTTTTGTTAGGTGTTTGTAAGTCTTCTACATCGTGCGATGAACAGTTGTGCACATATCACACGTCAGGTTAACAGAAGTAGCTCAGACATCTTATTTGTAGTACTTAGATAAAATACATTTATGCATTGTGTTATTTATGCTATGTTCCTAAAGGTAGTACTTTACATGTGTTGGTAGAGTCCTACAAATGGACATGTAGATTGTAACTCAGTGGTGATTTGGTACATTCTGAAAGAAGATGCAGCTGATTTTCTGTATGTAGCAGTAGGAAACTTTCTAATCCACACACAACTAATTTACATTATTTTACAATGCACAGTTCATGTGGACTGTATTCTGAATCCTCACTACTGTAAAGAAATTGGATGGAATCCTAAGACAGAGTTAAATTACTATGTTGTAACTTTCTATTGTTTTTCACTGACAGCCATGTAGCTTGTTTTGACTGTTGTTATATTAATAGGCATTGCTTTATTTTTTTTCTGTTTTCATCACTAAAGTTAATGTACTGCAGTCAACTTTACACAAAGAGAATGTTTTTTTTTTAATATTCTAAGGCGTGCTCCACCAGTTGATCCTGAAACACTACGTACAATGAAGCAGGTTGGATTTATTGGGTATGCTCCAAATCCACGAACAAAGCTTCGTAACCAGGTGAGTACTGGATTTGCAGAGGAGAGGTGTTTGAGAAACATTGGTAGCCTTTCTAAATGTTCTGTTCTTTGTACAATGCTGTAATGAGGTGACAGCTGTCTCAGAAAAACTGTTTTAAATTTTGTACATTTTGGCAAGTTTTCATCATACTAGTCTTTTTCATATTATGAAACAACTAATATGTGGTTTTGGCCCTGTTACTCTCATGTGTCTTTTTCCAGCTAGAACTGCATTATGTATTTCAGAAATATTTCTATTCTGGTATGACATTTTCTGTAATTCATTTCTGCTCTGGACTGGACTGTACCCACACAAACTTGCCTTAGCTTGAGTTACTGATCATAGTCACTTAGTGATACACACACGCACACACACACACACACACACACACACACACACACACACACACACACACACACACACACACACACACACACACACACACACACACACTTCCAAGAACCCCTGTTGCTAGCACATTAGTGAGTAATCCTTGTTGTGCCTACTGAGACATGAGCCTCCGCTTGTGAGGTGTTTGTCTGCTGTCTGAGAGTGTCTTCCTTGTCCTTGTGAAACTCAGGAGCCAGACTACCCTTTTGTTAAGGTAGGAGATCTGCACTGACCTCTGTTTAGTCGAGTGGGCCAAATCTTATTGCCCATTTTGTATTCCTACTTGTCCAGAGATTGTGTTGACCCCATGGCAGCACATTGTTCACTTCAAGCAAACACCTTTATTGTTTAAACAAAGCTTTTGGAGTAACATACACCTTTATTGTTTCAAGAGACCTTTTGATGTAACAGATTAACAAATGCATGTTAATACAACATACTGATTTAGAAATACAAATGCATCTGACATTTGATACATTGTACCACCACAGCTGCCTGTAGGGCTTATTAGAACATTGTGGTAATAAAAGCAAGCGCCCAGATAACATATCATGTCTCATTTTGTATAACTCTTATTAGATTCACATCTTAGTTTATATTAATTCTTCCAAATACATTAGTAAAGCAGACTAGTAAACAAGCACATGCAGATATTTTATTATTCGTTTATTTATTGCTTTTGTTGACTGGGGTGGTCCAATTGGGCTTTGATAGTCCCTTTTCAGTGGTGGCCCAGATAGAAATGCTCCAGTAACAGAGTAGGCAATTTTATACAAAAGAGAAAGTGTAAAGCTTAAAATTACAACATGGACTTACATTAGCTGACAGGTAGCTATACTAGAAAAAATCTGCAGCAGTAAAATATAGTGTTATTTCATATTAATAAAAGACAATTTGGCCTATGCAGTTAGGTTTAAAATATCAGATTACAATTTTAATTGTTTTTATTTAGGAGAAATAACAGAGATGGTTTGGGAGATTTGAGTAGAAACTGAGAAGATGTGATAAGAGTAGAAAGCACAGAGGAGGTGAGAAAAGGTGAATACAAGTGTATGCATTTGTTAGGACATGTAGAGAAAAAGAAATTTTAGCAAAGTTGGGGTAGATTTACAAGGTAGTGAGTATGAGTTGGAATTTTGCTGGAGGGAGAAACTTGTCAGGTGGTAAGCAGAGACAATGCAGGTGGCAGTAAAGGCGAAGGGGTAGAAGACGGTAGAAAATTTACATTAGGAATTTGCTGTGCTGAGGTGTATAAGTGTAATGAAGGTACATAAGGGCAAATATAGGGTCATTTAGTGTATCATAATCTTCATCCAGTTGTTTGGCTTATGAACTTGGTACACTAACATCTGGAAATTCACGCTTTATTCAGTTTCTTTTGTTTTTGCACCCCGGTTTGACTGGTTTTCTTCAAAAACTATACTCGGCCTTACCATTTCAGAGTCCTGAACAATTTCATAAGAAACACATTTGTTGCCTTTACCAAATATGGTTTCTGTAAGTTACTCTCTTCAAAAAACGATTTTGAATCCTTTATCTCTGACATATTCCATGGTGACATGACACAAACTTTCTTGCATCATTTTACCACAAGTCTAAGGAGAGATTAGTTGTTCAGAGGAGTAGCTAAGGTGGGCGAAGGGGATGGTCACCTCAGGTGCAAGGTGTTAGTGGGTGTGATTAGCAGATACTGATTGGTTGGTAATACAGTATTGGCATTCATTTCCGTACGAGTCTTCAGGAAGTGATTATTGATGCTGCTTTTGTATTCAGGACTGAAGTGCTTTGTATGTGGTATAAGCTGTAGCAAGCCACTTGTAGTTTGCCACAGTTTTAAAAAGTAGAAAGAGGAATTTTTTTCCTTGCTTCTCAAGTATGAGAGGACCTTTGTCTAATTTTTTTCTTTTGTTCCTGAACTTAAAGTTGAGGGGGATACCATAATCGTGGATGGCACAGAGCACCAGATTAGCTAGCTACAGCTCTGGAGCTGTGAATAACCATTCCACTTTCAGTTCAAATGTATACTTTCTATTTAAACAGAAAAGCTTTTTGTTTTAAAATACAAGAAGAAGCAAACATTTTGTATAAATGTCCCAGAAATTCATAAACAGTTTTGTATTTGGTTGTCATGTCTCTAGCAGACAATCTGATAATGAGAAATGGCTTGGAGAAAATGTTTTCTGAAAGCATTCAAGTGTTAGAGCTATAAAGATAAAGCAAAACCAGACAGCACTTAATAGAATCACAGGCTCTACCATGCGTCTTAGCATGGATAATCTTTCTTTTAGTTTAGCTTGAGTCTGTCTGTGTGACCGTCAGTGTGGAACATTTAATCCTATTAGGAGGGTAAAACTTCAACATTTGAAGATGTACATAGTTTTGTGTGTTACTATTAAGTTAATAGGTTTTAGTGGGGTATTGGGTATGTGTGTGCACTTTTGTTTGAGGGCTTTCAATAAAACAAACATTTCCGCAAAATATGACATAGGCTGAAATAGAAATGACAAGAAACGATTGTATAAAAGATTAATCTGCAAAACGGTGTATGCATGTAACACAAAAGCTGGAACTACACATTTAACAAAAAGCTGTTATACATAAAAGGTGGGAATAATAATTCCTCAAGAATGTGATTCTTTCTATAATGTCTTTAAACGTTAATGGTCTCACAGATAAATACAAAAAAGAAAGAATAGTGAACTGTATTAAAAACTGCAGAATGCAAATAGTTATGCTACAAGAGACACGTTTGGAAAGAAGTGAACATGTGAATTTGATAAAGAAATGTTTTCAAGGTGGTTATTTGGTAGAATACCTGGGTCAACTGAAACGAGGAATACTTGTATTAATTGCAGGAGGAGCTCCAGTAGTAAAAGAAGAGGATAAAAAAAGGCAATAATGGTAGATTTGTAGTACTAAGGGGCTACTGGCAGGGGAGGAGGATTACACTGGCATGCATTTATATTCCACCAAAAACTGCTATAATGGACTGGGGAAAATAATCAGCTTTCAGCAAGCAATATTACTTATTGGTGGGGACTGGAATTTGATTTGCAACAATGAAGATATATCTGGAGGTCCCAGAAGGGAAAATATAACAAACAAGGGTAGATTTTTAAAGAAATTTATAAAAATATTTGGCATGGAAGATGTGAATTCAGTAGTAGGAGTTTGGAGTGAATTTACATATTATTCCCCAAGAAACAAAAACTGGGCTAGACTTCACAGAATTTACATTTCACATGAATATGTGAATTTAATTGAAGGTCTTGATATCCACCCAATACCTATTTCAGATCATGTGCCAATAATAACTAAAATCACAGAGTAATTAAATAAAAATGAGATACTGGTACTTTCCCACCTATCTGTTGAAATGAGAGAAATTTAAGGAATGGGTAGTGGAAATTATTCAGGTGCTATTAGAAAATATAGAAATTTCTTCTGTAAATATAGCCAAGGATTGGGATAACATTAAAATGAAATTTAAAATGAAGGCATTAAAAAAAGGATATATAGTTAATAAGCTACAATAATTATGTAGAGGGATTGACAAATGTTAAAGTATTGCAAAATATGGGAAATGTCACAGAACAAGAAGAGTAGAAACTGCAGAATGCTAAACAAAAAATAAGGCATTACCTCAATAACATACATAAGTTTAGAAAGATTGCTGTTAAGCAACTGTGTTTTCATAGGTTCATAGGTAGGTACTAGGCTATTGGCCCTAGGGCCCATACAAGCCTAGCCAAAAAATGTACCCTGGCTTTCGCCACCCAAGAAAATTATTTTCCTATGCCCCTTTCGAGCAGAGCCACAGAAGTGATCCCCGGGGTGAATTTCCCATTTCCCATCCAATCATCAAGATTTTTCTTGAAGAGTGCTAATGAGGAGTTCTGTTTGACATAGATAGGTAGCCTGTTCCAGAGTGTGGGAAGTCTCTGGGACAGGAATCTATCCCTCCAGCATGTTCTGTTTATTGTAGTGACAAGGTTAAGGTCCCTAGAGCGTGTAGCTCGGAGGGATTGGGATTTCTTTAAGTGGAGCATGTCCAACAGCTCTGGGTTTGACATAGTTTTGTATGTTAGGCAGAGATCGCCCCTGAGTAGGCGATATGCAATGGAATAAAGCTGTAGTTTTTTGAGACGGTCTGCATAGGGCATCTGTTTGAGGCCAGTAATCCTCTTTGTGAGGTATTTCTGTGGTCTTTCCAGTTGTTGTAGATGTCTTGTGAGGTACATACCAAAAGGGGCGTTGTACTCTATAATGGGTCTAATGAGTGATGAGTAGAGGGGAACAATGACCTCTTTTTTTCTGGATGAGAATCCTTTTGTGATGAGATGAGCAGAAGGATTTCCTGACCACTGTGGCGATGTGATTATCAAAGGAGAGACTACTGTCCACCTGTGCCCCAAGGTCTCTTATCACATTTTCGGCATTAAGTAGACCACCAGCTATGTTGGTAGTTCATGGGTACAGAGTTTTTACCAAAGGGGACGACAATACACTTTTTGGCATTGAGCTTCAGGCCATGGCTTTGACACCAGGTATCTGTCTTAGTGAGGCCCTTTTGTAGTTTGTCCACATCGTTAGGAGTTTCGATTATGGCTCCTAGTTTACAGTCATCTGCAAACTTTGTTAGCCAAAGACCTTCTGTGTTGGCCTGCACTTCAGAGAAGTAGATACCAAACAGGAGGGGACCCAGGACTGAACCCTGTGGTACTCCACTTGTCACTGGTCTGATGTCGGATTTGGAATCCGCTACTTTCACAGTGTGGGTACTGTCCGTGAGCCAGTTGGCAACCCATCTTATGACATAGGGATTTATACCTAGTTTAGTGAGCTTATCTGTAATTCCAGAGTGGGGGATGGTGTCGAAAGCCTTGGCGAGATCTAGATAAGCTGTGTGAACCATTTTACCATCATCTATGGCTTTGGTGACTGCTTCAAAGAAGTCAATCAGGTTTAGGAGACATAATCTGCCTTTTTCAAATCCAAACTAAGTAGGGTCCAGAGTTTGGAGATTACCAATGTCTTTGTTTATGAGTTCCATGATGATACGTTCCATGGCCTTGCAGACCAGGCTCGTAAGGCTAATGGGGCGGTAGTTCCCGGGGTCCGTCGTGGCTCCTCCTTTGTGGAGTGGGGTAACTGTAGCGGTGCGCCATTCAGTGGGTACAAAGCCTGAGGTGAGGCTATGATTGAACATGGTACTTGGGTAGGGTGTCAGTTCATTCTGTAGTTCGTGTAGAACGCAGCCTGGGATATTGTCAGGTCCCATGGATGCTGTGTTCTTGGCTTTGAAGAGGGTGTTTTTTACCTGTGCAGCCGTGATTGTAGGAACTTTGCATTCTTCGGGTATAGAGATGTGCCCTCTAGGGGGTGAGAGGGGGGTAAAGTTAGCACTGAACCTATCTGCTAGGATGTTGGCAATATCAGTTGGTTCTGTATATTTAGTGCCATTATGCTGTAACTCAGAGCAGATCTGAGTGTTTATTTAGTGCCATTATGCTGTAACTCAGAGCAGATCTGAGTGTTGATAGTAAGTTTAGAGCACACAAACTTTGAGTACAACAGCTCAGGCAACAGAAAGTAGAAAGAGCTGTCACCAAGCTTAAGGAGCCTATAACAAGGAATATAACAAGGGATCTTGTAGACTTGTTAGAAATATTTTGGATATTCTGTAAAAGTCTGTATAAAGCAGAGCAATATGGAAATCAAGAAAAAGTGCAAATGGAGTTGTTTAGGGAAGATTAAAAATGCCAAGTTTATTGATAGAGGAGGCTCAATTACTTACAGTTAGGATAGGAGGAGATGAGATAAAAATGGTGATATATAACCAATCTACAGGAAAGTCGCCAGGAATAGATGGTATTCCTGTGGAAGTTTGAAGCTATGAGGAAGAAAACTGATAAAGGCCTGGAAGGTTTTGTTTAACAGTACTTGAAGAGGAGGAGAGGTACCAACATCCTGGAAGAAAGCTGTGACTCCCACCACTGCTACCAGTATGTGATGGGCACCAGTATGTATTATCCCCATGCTGGGCCAATAATCTAGGAGCCTGAATCCTCACCACTGACACTGGAGAGCAACATGCACTTGGAATACAAATGGATACACTCAGTATTTCCAGGTGCAGATCTCTCTGCATCAAGTAGAGTTCCCTTAAGAGCACATAGGGAACACCCTCAGCCCAGGGTCTGGATGTCTGTATATCTGTCTCCCTCCAGATCCCCAGTAAGACTCTTCACTGGTACAGCTGCAGGATTAGATCCTCAGCAATGTCCACGCCAAGTCCTCCAGCACCCTCTCTATATAAAGTCAGTGCTCCGTGTCCCTGCCCTATGTAGGCGGACACACACACACACACACACACACACACACACACACACACACACACACACACACACACACACACAAAAACAATATCTAAACTAAGCTTCACTATATTCCTGAATATCTAAATGAATCACCGTTCCCTAGTTAAGATACCTGCTACCGCAAGGCAAGATGCTGTGGGTGAGAGTCATTTTAGTCAAGCCTCCCAAACAGAATACTCAGTACTCTGAGGTTTCTCTTTGTAATATCTAAAATATAATTTTCAAGAGAGTTGGCAGAATGACCTCGTCTGGCCACCTGTCTCTACGTTCTTACAGTATTCTCCTTTCAAGGTGAGACATGAAATAGCACAAACAGCCACAATAAACATCCAAATGTTTATGGCAGTGCCTGGAGCCTCCCCTCTTTTCACTGAGATAATGGACAAAAGGTCTTCCCCTGACCCAAAGTCTCCAGTTGGCCCTACTCAGCACTGTCGAGTGCCTTTTAGTGATTGAACAGCTCATTTACATTTCCCTTAGTTTTCTTAAAGTTAACCTCTGCTGTGCCAGTATCCTGTTAAAGCATATAAATTCAGCTACAAAATCACATGTACATTTCTCTTTGCTTTAGCAGGGTGCACTGTTGATGCATTTTAACACAAGTGAAGCTCACAAATACATTTTCAGCACAAGCATCTGTACAAAATCAGTTTGATATATAAATCACATACAGTTCTAATACATGTATAACACAAGCATCTGGTATAAATCAGTTTGATATTCAAAGGACGTATCATTCTTTGCAAAACTCCAAATGGCATGCTGGCAATTGCCCATATCATCACAGAAGCAGTAGTAGCTGTAATACCTAAAGAGGGTAAAGATCCATCAGATCCAGCTTCATACAAGCCTACAGTGGCTATAAAAAGTTTACACACCCCTGTTAAAATGCCAGGTTTTTGTGATATAAAAAAATGAGACCACAATAAATCATTTCAAAACATTCCCACCTTTAATGTGACCTATAACCTGTACAGTTCAATTTAAAAATAAACAAATCTGTTAGGGGAAAAATGTAAAAAATAAAAAATGTACAATGTGCTGTTTGCATAAGTGTGCACACTTTTAAATGAAGACTATGTTGTGTGCACACGCTTAAACTAATACTTTGTTGAAGCACGTTTTGATTTAATTACAACATTCAGTCTTCTTGGGTACACACCTGCCATCAATTAAAGAGACTCTGATTAATGCCAAATAAAGTTCAGCTGTCCTAGTAGGATTTTCTTGACATTTACTCAGTTGCCTGCTATAGCAAAAGCTATGGTTCACAGAGAGCTTACAGAGCATCAAAGGGATCTCATTGTTGAAAGGTATCAGTCAGGAGAAGGGTACAAAAAAATTTCCACAGCATCGGATATACCACGGAACACAGTGAAGACAGTCATCAAAAAGTGGATAAAATATGGGACAACAGTGGCATTGCATAGAACTGCACGTCCCTCCAAAATTGATGAAAAGATAAGACAAAAGCTAGTCAGGGAAGCTGCCAAGAGACCTACAGAAACAGTGAAGGAGCTGCAGGAATTTCTGGCAAGTACTGGTTGTGTACTACATGTGACAGCAATCTCCCATATTCCCCATATGTCTGGACTCTGGGGTAAGGTTGCAAGACAGAGGCCTGTTCTTACACAGAAAAACATCCAGGCCTGGCTACAGTTTGCAAAACAATACATCAAGTCTCCCAAAAGCATTTGGGAAAATGTGTTATGGTCTGATGAGACCAAGGATGAATTTTTTGGCCACAATTCCAAAAGGTACGTTTGGCGCAAAAACAACACTTAGCATCACCAAAAGAACACCATCCCCACGGTGAAGCATGGTGGTGGCAGTATCATGCTTTGGGGTTTCTTTTCTTCAAATGGAACTGGGGCTTTAGTCAAGGTGGAGGGAGCTATGAACATTTCCAAATACCAGTCGCTTTAGACCCAAAACCTACAGGCGTCTGCTAGAAAGCTGAAGATGAAGAGGAATTTCACCTTTCAACACAACAATGACCCTAAGCATACATCCAAATCAACAAAAGAATGGCTTCACCAGAAGAAAATTAAAGTTTTGGATTGGCCAAGGCAGAGTGCAGACCTAAATCCAACAGAAAATCTGTGGGGTGACTTGAAGAGGGCTGTGCAGAAGAGATGCCTTTGCATTCTGACAGATTTGTAGTGCTTTTGCAAGGAAGAGTGGGCAAATATTGCCAAGTCAAGATGTGCCATGTTGATAGACTCCTACTCTAGAAGACCGAATGCTGTAAGTAAATCAAAAGGTGCTTCGACAAAGTATATGTTTAAGGGTATGCACACACAGCAAAGTGTTAGTTTAAGGGTGTGCACACTTATACCACCAGTGTATTGTATATTTTTTATTTTTTTATATTTTCCCCTAACAGATTTGTTTCTTTTTCTATTGAATTGTACAGGTTATAGGTCACATTAAAGGTGGGAAATGTTTTGAAATGATTTATTGTGGCCTCATTTTTTTATATTATATTGTGGTCTCATTTTTTTATATCACAAAAACCTGGCATTTTAACAGGGGTGTGTAAACTTTTTATATCCACTGTATATCAATACTAAACCATGATTATAAAGTGTTCATGTCTATAATGACTAAATGAATGGCAAAAGTAATGCCAAAATTGATAGATAAGCTTATTCTTCCAATAGAACAGGGCAGTTTGGGATTACCCGAGTTGGAGGGGTATTTCAGAGCAACACAGTTAAGGCTCCTTATACGTATAACAAGCAGAAAAACGTAATTCAAAGTGGAAAGAGATGATGATGAAATGGGGGGAAGCTCAAGAAACAAGGAGAGACTTGGATTTTGCATTCAGACCTTTAAGGAGAACCAACAGTAATCACGCAGAATATTATATTCATAAAGTAGCACAAAGTATTCTTAAGAGCTAAGCCAACATGGAAATGGAGAAAGGAAATTCTGATGATAGGGATGACTGCAATTAGAGTTACAGACAATAGGCAAGAGGGTGCTGGACTATATTGGCCAAAACTAGCAAAGGAACCAAGGCATTGGAACAAATAACTGGAGAGAGAAAGGTAATAGAATGGGAAGACGCAGGTTAGAGATTGCCTTCTCTATCAAGGGTTGATGTCAGAGTGTAGGCAAAGAGAAAGAAATAGGGGCTCCTAAACAAAAGACTAGCTCTAGTAGAGTTTTTAATAGAATCTAGAGCAGAAGTTGCCATTAAGAAAGGAATAATTAGTAGAACATATAAAATATTACATGATAACTATAAGAATCAGTTAGAGGAGGTTAGGAAGGCTAAGGAAGATAGACTGGATAAGCAGTTCACAAAGATACAGTGAGGGGATATATGTATATCACCCAATATGCAACAAAATCTAGAAGATGTAGGATTTTTGCTTGGAAGTGTTTGCATAGGTATTTTATACCCCAGATAAACTCCAAATAGTTTATTTCCCTCAGGTAGTCAGCAAATGTTGGAGGTGTGATGGGGAATAAAGAGGTAACTGGGAACATATTTTCTGGGAGTGTAATGAGTTGGGAGAAAGATTCCCTGCAGATTGGTCTGTCAGAGATGCTGGGAAAGGAAATTGGAGTAACTAGGGAAATTACTTTTCTGAGCTGTGATGCAGAATTGGAATTACCAAGACATAGTAAGGCCTTCCTGGGTCTAATTATGATGGCTTCCAAAAAAGCAATTACTAGAAAATAACAATCAAAGTCCAAACCAACTTTACTAGAAGTAGTGAATATGGTAACAGAGGTAAAACAACTGGAACTGGGATCTTTAGAAAAGGGTAGGCGCAAATTATATAGGAAAAAAATGGAAATATGGGATCAAAACATGCAGTGGAGGAACAAGGTTTGAATGAGTTAAGTAATGGTTGACTGACAATGAGTAGATATATTAAAAGTGATGTATAATGTTTGCAGCTACAGTTGTGTTGGCACTGTGTGTAATGTAAAATATTTGCAACCGAGATTGTGTCGCTATGGTTTACTTTGATTTATATAAATGTGAGATTATCTATTTCATATGTGATAATTTAATAAGATGAAACCAATGAAAGTATCTGCAAAAAAAAAAAATGTCCCAGAAATTCATATTAGGTAGTGGAGAATGTCTTGAAATTTGAATTGCATGAGTACTTTTTTCTAGGTGCTCTTTGCCTGCTGACCATCATGCCTCCGCCTGTGGAACTCAAGTCCATTCTTTCTCCCATACCAGGTGCATGTAGTACAGAGGTGAGAGTGGTATGGACAAGCTAGTGTAGAGGCAGCCATGAGCATGCTTTGCGCCTCTGCGTGTGCCCTAACCATTCACTTTTATGCTGTGGCGGTGAGCTTCCTTCACCACAGCAGTATGAGTCTATCTTGTCTCTGAGGTTGGTGTCCATAGGTGTCCTATCTATCCATCCATCCATCCCTAGCCCTTTTCTATCAGCTTAACATGTCTGGTTTATTCATCATATTGGGACTCAGAGGCAACAAATCCATCTATCCCTAGCTGACAGGCTTTCCCTCCATTCAACAGACTGCATCATCCATGGGCACAAGGTATAGAGGCATTTACCCCCTATACCTGCCCTGATCTTTCCCCCTGCTAGTTGAAGTAGGTGCTGTATTTCTGCAGTGCCTTCCCCATTACATATCCATAGCCCCCCCTCACCTACCCCTTAAAAGCTATTATCACTAGTTCAGAAGGCCAGGTCTGTGCCGTCCATGGTCAGTGGCCTTGGTGCAAGCCTCTACTTGTACTGGAGCACTGGCTGACCTGGAACTATTGCATCCTCCCTTGGAGTGGGCAAACCAACATTGCCATTGCCCGCTCTTCATTTCTTACAACACCTGCACCACTATTCAAACTTGATTTATCTGGGTCATAGTCAAGGCTTTAACTCTCTGTACCACAGAGTTGATCAGTGTCTTATATACTTAGTTTGTGCCTTTAAATCAGTATTATTTTTTTATTTTGTTTTGTTTGTTTTTTTTTTTTTAACTCAGAATGTCTACTGTATTGTCTTTCAGCTGTAGAAGACAGGGTCATTCTATTATTTTTCTGACCTCTATAATTTATACCGTCTAGACATCCTTGTTAGATCCACTTTTAGCAACATAATTTTTTCCTTTACTACCTTTTGATACAAATTTGAGCTAATAACTTTTGTACTATTTGACATCCTGGCTAGAAAGGTACATTTTTTATGATATATATATATTTTTGTAGTCATTTTGCCTCCATGCCTGCTGACCATCACTCCTCCCCCATTGTGTCTTGATCCCATACATTCCCACGTGTGGGATAGCTCGAGTAAAGTGGTGAGATTTGACCTAAAGGGCAGTCACACAAGCAGCTGTGGAGATGGGCTTTACTCTCACCAGCATCCTGTTAGTGATGGTGTTTCTGTTAGAGTCCTAAACCTGCCTCCTAGTTGTTGCAATAGGCACCAATGTCAGTGAGGGGTATCTTGCACCCACCCATATTTCTACTTGCTACACAGCTGCATTAGTTATCATCACTTGCTTGGGATTGCTAAGCCCACATCCCTGTTCTTGGCTGTTTTAGGGCTGTGCAAGCCTCCTGTTGCATGGTGGTGATCAGTCAACCAGAATCAGCACTCCCTCTTCCCAGGATGTATGAGCCAGTTCCAACTGCTTACTGCCATCCTCCTTCACTTGGCTCTTCCAGAGCATGATATACTAGTTGAGGTGGATTTTTGGGAATGTAACCAGAGATTTATTCATCTAATTCACAGATTTAGACTTTTTTATGTCTTCTCTTATACATTTAGTCCCATTCTAGATGGACATGAGGTCCTTTGGTGGTTTCTGTAATCTGTTCCGTATCTGTCCAGCAGGTATTGGCAAAGATGGCAAGCATTGCTTCCCCCAGATATCTGCAAGATACATTTTCAGAAGTAGTTCAGCTTTATTAATTGCATTTTTAGAAATGATTTAGCTTTTGCTAATCGAGTTAACACCATCAAATTTGTATCATCTATGTGCATGTGGTACCAAATAATTTATTATTTTTCTGCAGCTTTTAAGCTCTTACTTTCAGTGCTATTCCTATCCCTCCTAAGCATTTGTTTTTAACACCCCCCCCCCCCCCACACACACACAAGTATTAGTAGTCCACTGCAGTGGGGTAACAGACTAAAACACACTTGTCGAATAGGTTCACAGGATCATATGTATGTACTAGACTAGCTGCCCTTGCAGGCCATTTTAAACATAGTAATTTTCCTGTTTGGCCTTACCCATCCCATGATCAATAATTGTATATGACCCCTAATGAAAATAATTTTAATCATACCGTAGCTAATTTGAGGGGACTCGTGTATGGAAAAAAGCATTTAGCAGCTGCCTCTGACCATTATAAGTACAGGGGCAGTCCAGGAGTAAAATTTCTGTTTCCCATCCATAGATCCAAGTTGTTGTTGAATATGGACACTGATGAGCTTTGTTTTACATGGATGGGGAGTCTATTCCAAAGAAGTGGCATCCTCTGTGAGATATACACCTGTCCCTCCAAACCATTCTGTTGTTGCAGAAGAGGTTTAGATCCCTACAGCAGATAGACAGCAGCACTGCAATCCATCAGTTTTCTGTGCATGGTCATTCAGTGGAAGATAGCAACGTTACCGCCATAATGCCCAAAACATGTTGTCTGTCACAACTAATACTGAAGCCTAGGTGGCACAGGGCACCATTTCTAGAACAGACTATTTTTTCTTTGAGCAGCTTTAGAGCAAAGGGCTTCGCACTGAAAATGGTTAGCCATAAATACATGTGGCAATGAGGATGGCAGTCTGGGACTCTTTGAACTAGCTTTCAGCAGTCAGAAGAGTCTGTAAGAGCTACATGATAGTCACTTGTGGCTGCTGGGTGGAACATTGCCTGCAAAAGAGAAACTGTGCCTCCACATATGTGTGATCTTTTGTGTGCTGCAGAGACGAGAACCACAAGATCAATTCTTCAGTGTATGTGATGGTGACACACAGAACTGAAAGTGCATGTGGGGTTTTCTTTACTGCCCTGAATGTGCAGAAGAGCACAAATAACACTGGCATCCAACATTGTCATACCAGGTTTGAAAAACTCTCCATTAATGCCCTCTGTACATGTTTTTTGTTTGCTGCCCTAAAGGGCTGCCAGTTCCATAGAAAACAAATATTGTGGTGGCAGGTTCAGGAGAATGACTGATATAATACTAGTTTATTATTTGGAAGCAAGACAGATGATTGGCACACAAATATTCAACACCCAAAAGTGCAAACACTACCCATTGAGAGTATGCCAGTTCCAGATTAGTAGTATTTTGGAGAATTCCTTTTGCTGTCAGTTACATCCATCTCAGTGTTATTGTGCAGAACAGAAGGGAGTGAAGACTCCCTGCATAATCAGCTAAAAATGTATCATTGAGCTTTGGTTTTGCTGTTTTTACTTTTCCACATGTTAGTGTTCACACACTTTACACTTCTGAACACTTGTGGGTCAGTCATTTATCTTGCAGCCATGTCATTTGCCATGCAAGTCTGCAGGATTGAAGAATTAGTTACATGAGAAGGAGGTGTGCACCCTGTATGAGGAGTCGAAGTTGACTCCTGTCAGAGACCATGAACATCCATATATTCTTCAAGGAGAGCTACATGTACAGCAAGAATAGTAAATACAGCAGTAGGGTGCTCCAGAAATCCAGTCTGGCTATTACCTTTTCCACTTCAGTCTGAAACATGTTATTTTTGGTGGCAGAAGGGCTACTTAAGCAACTCTAGGACTCATCAGTGTGGTGCTGAAGACCGTACAGGAGGAGCAGGATTGCATGGATAGAGTGAAAGAGCACCCATCTTACACAGGCAGTACATCAGCCAGAAAACAGCCTGCTTTCCATGATGATTGCCTTGCTGGTGTGCTTGCCAACAAGAGGTCCTGCAAGATGGATGATGGATTTTCCTTATATTTACCCATAATATAATGATGTGGCCATGGCAGTTACTGACATAATACCTCTGGCCTCTTCCTCCTCAGTAATGTTCATGCACTTGGATGGATGGTATTTCAGGCTCACTAAGTTATACATCTGTGTTTAGTATCTGTTGTTGTTAATTAATAAAGGTATTTGTATCATTGGATTTCAGCATGTTGCTCCCCTTCTGCAGTTCATTATCCATTGTTTCTCAGTGCATGTTTCCACACACACTTTTTTAGTGTGGTGTGTGGCAGAGTGCCTGCATCTTACAAGTCTTCTGACAAGTTTCCTTGTCAGTGACGGTCATTCTGTGGGTTGTAAGCTAGATGAAATGTCCATTGGTTGGCAGTGTCAGATCCCCATCTTCATTGAATGAGAAAGAATATAATAAAGGGCAAGTTGGCCATTCTTCTGTACAGCCACGGACTGATGTTGATGATCAACATGTTATGTACAAAGAATCTGAACCCACAAGGAAAGGAATCCACACATTAATGACAAGAAAATAGCACTTAACATTGGCTTTAAAATCATTCAGAATCACTCTCCTTTCAGGGACTGTACATATGCAGACAGTTTTACAGTAATGGGACAAATCAACAAAGGAGCTTATTTTACCCTCTTTGAGAAATGGAGATAATCAGGAAATGCTTTTATTCTGCCACATTAACAATTTACAGCTAGAACAGTTCTCATAGGTATGCACTTTGACCCTGCATCAGTGGTCCTTCTTTCCCTTTGAAGCCCATTAGATTAATTTATACATATTGAAGAGGCCCACCTTGACACAACCAGTAACTTTGCTTTAGCAGTAGCCAGAACTACATACAATAAAAATAAATAAATAAAAACAAAACAACTAATACCAGTAAACCATGTACAATACTCAGGTTTCAGGGTTAATAGATGTATATCACATTCCAGTAACTGAGACACAAAATATTACATATTGATCCATTGCTATTTACATAAAAGTCTTCCTTATGGAACCTTGAACAAAGTTGGAGGCCTTTGTGAGAAATTAAAAATTGCACCTGGTTCTTAAGAATCCAAGGTGTTTTTATGAAATGTTTATACTGACCTTTATTAAAAGAAAGTTAACACTTTTATAATGTAAGCTTAGAAACAATCTGACTGTAGCTGAAGCGAAAGTAAAAATTTCCTGACTGTGTTTACAGTCCCAGGAATTCTCCTCAGAGTCCATTTCCAACCTATTAAGTGGTATAAGCTGATTTTTGTCCTTCAGTGACCTATTCAAGTAATCAAACTACTTGTGACCATATGAGTTGTATGACTGGGAAACCCAGAATTCTGAGTCTTGGCTAAAAATTTTGTGTCTTGAGTTACTGTGCTTGTTTGACAGTTGAACTGAAGTGCTAGCTTTACAGGTTCTGAAGCAGAATTGTGTATTTATGAAGAGCGATCATACCCTTACAAATAAGCATAAAGCCAAATAACTACCAGTGACCTCTAACCCAATGTGCTAATAGATGAATCGACCGTTGCCATAGCAAAGGGCAGTCTAGGATTAATAGTAAATGAAAAAACAGTTTTACCTGTCTGGTAATGTTGGAGTCAAATCCATCTTGGGTACAGGATCAAAATCGGATCAGTGACTGTGTTTGGTCTCTTAATCCATCTGTGGGTTATGTTGGAGTCGTAGTGGCCATTCCTTTTCTCGAGGTTGTGAGGAAGTAAGTTAGTAGCTCAGTGACAAAGATCAAGTTGCTAAGTAGTAAGAGGCAGACTTGAGGTGTTTCAGTCAAGTTCACTGCCTTTATTAGTTGATTTCAGCATATGAGTGCTTACTGAGTTACAGCACAAAGTAGATTAATTTTATATAAGAGAAAATGTAAGCGTGCATTGAGTGTGTACCGCTTCTTGGACATATCCTTGGTATGGGAGGGCCCTGAAGGTGGGTCATTATAACAATTATCCACCCATTAGAGGATTGCGTAACATTTTTGGCACCAAAAGAGCAAAGAACAAAAGTTACTGTATTTTTAGTTTTAATTATTAAATGCAGCACTAATAATAGTCCATTAATAAGTAAATATAAAACATGTATCTGAAAAAAATTATTTAAAAGAAATTGGTGCTCTTGAGATAAAAAACATATTAGGGATTTCTCCCTATTTTTTGGTGAAAGAAGGAATTGAAGAAAGCCAAATGTCTGGTGATCTTATGTTGCTTTGATTTTTAAATCATGGCCGTTTCCTGTAATTGTATATATATACCTTTTCTATTACAAAAAGATCTTGTTTGAGGCTATAGGGATTCAGTTAAAAGTCTGGTGTCTTGTTTCTAAGCATTTTCTCTAAATAAAGCTTCATCAGATCTGCCTACCAGAAAGGGTTCTAAAGTCAAAACACAGATTTGGAAATTATAGAGGTAATTCATTTATAGGTAGAAGAAAGAAAGAGGTAAAAAGAGGAGAGACTGTGTGGGTGGCTTGTTGTGACTTGGTCCATGCTTGTGTGTTGTGAGCATCCCTGTAGGTTTATTGTTCTAAACAGCATAGTATTACGGCTATATTGTTTGGGCCAGTATTACCACTCTGTTTTGGGAGGGTTTGGTCTTGCTAGGTGTATTGTGGTTAGTGTAACCTGAATGCATTTAATCAGAATGATATGCAGCCATACTAGGTTAACAGAGCTAAAGCTTACCATTCAGATTTATAAAGATGGGCTGAGTGTCAGCAGTAGTGTGTGAAGGTCTTGTTGAGGAGCTGTTTTAAGGGGGTAGTTGTGGTGAGTTTGCTCCTGCCAAAGCAGCAGTGTCTACAAGTTAAAAGTCAAATCCAAAAGGTGACTGGAAGGTTGGGGATTACATAAAAACCATGTGGCTGCCTTAATTTATGAGGGGTAAAGCTGTTCAGGGAAAGATGCCTTTTAGATGGGAGCAGGGATTCTTCATTTTACCAAGTGTTGGAATCTCTCAAGGGGGATCGAGTGAGACGGTTTGTGCTAGTTTAGTAAACTGTCACACAAGTTATTCCCTTTTTATTGGGATGTAATGTAACGAAGGAGCCCATGGTCTGCCTGATGTGAGCTTTAACTAAAATTGAAGGTACTAGTTTTGCACTAAATATTGGTGCTGTTGGGATAAAACTTAAACAGAGTAATCTTCCTAATCAATTGTCAAAAAAAGGAATTTAAGACAGCCACATGTCTGGCAATTTTATGTTGCTCTTCTTTTTAATCAAGACTGTTTCCTATAATTGTTTATGTCCTATGTATTCCATATCAGCAGTGTAAGTAGGAGCAGTGATTATTAGCATCTACATGTTTTAAAGTCAAATCAGAAGGGTGACAGGAGGTTTGGGGACTGCAAATAAAACTCTGTATTGGAAGGGTTTGGTCATGCTAGTTGCATCGCAGTTTGAGTACCCCAAGTATGTTTAAGCTGAACAAGGTGTAGCCATACCAAGCTAGATGAGCTAAAGCTTAGCATCCAGGTTTATTAAGTTGGACTGAGTGTAGATGTCTGTCGAGGGGCTGTTTAAGACAGGTAGTCATGGTGAGCTTGCTCCTAACCATCCTCTTATCTACTGGTCCTGTAACCATTTTCCAGGTAAGCCTTGTTTTTCTCCATCCCATATATAATCTCTCCATAGTTGCTTTATCTTCTTTAATAACTTATTCCCTGACAGTTTCAGAATCTGCCTTGGTTATAAGAACTGTGGAGTACTGCACATTTTTAAGATCTCTTTTATTCGGTCCATATCTGCTTTTGTTGTTCTCCATCTCTGTATTTGCCCCTTAACCTTCTCATATGCTTTCTCAAAAGTACTTTTTAATGATCCTTCTATGTGTCTTTAATTCTGACCCCATAAATATTTAAACTCTTTTTTGCCCACATTCCCTCCCACTGTCCTCTTTTGTTTCTTCATCTTCTTTATTTACCAGAAGTATTGTGTTTTTTCTCTTGGTTAACTTTGTATCCTGATTGCTGTCTGAATTTTCTCAACTGTCTCCCATTGCTTTTGAAGCCCTTCTTATATTGTGTCAGTGTTATCTGTATGTCATCCGCTTATCAAATTATCATCTTCTCCTCTGTTGCCCCACCCACTGATACCCTTTAATGTCAGATCTCCTTATTGTCTCCACTAGGTGTTCAATGTATAGTGTGAATAAGAGTGGGAACAGCGGGCATCGCTGTCTGGTCCTTCTCTCTGTGGTGATCCGGTCTGACAGCCTGGCTGTGTTCACCTTTGCTTTTAACTTCAAGAACAAACTGATAAAAACAACTCAGGTTACCAACTCCAAAAAACAGCTTGAACTCCAAAAAACCTCACTTACAGCTCCCAAACACAGTAAATAACCGTGAACGAATATAAAAGTTGTTGATTTATTAAGCGTTCTTTTTAAAATCCACTTTTCGTCGAGTACACCTTACTCAACTTCATCAGATGCAAGTTTTCTACTTTATACTTTTTAAAATAAGCCAGTTAAATACACAGTATTTCACTCAGTCAGTACTGAGCCTGTGTCTTCCTCCATTACCAGCTTCACTGCATCTGATGAAGTTGAGTAAGGTGTACTCGACAAAAAGTGGATTTTAAAAAGAATGCTTAATAAATCAACAACTTTTATATTCGTTCACGGTTATTTACTGTGTTTGGGAGCTGTAAGTGAGTTTTTTTGGAGTTCAAGCTGTTTTTTGCTTTTAACTTAACAACAAGCCTGCAAAACTACGCACATTATCAAAAAAACAAAGCTTACCCGTCCAGATAGCAACAGTTGCCCCTAATCACACAGGCATCACCTATTCTAAAGTTAGTTACCCATGCTAAAATGCATGTTAGAGCCAGTGTTTCTACTTCCACTAACTGCTTTCTGTTCTTTTATTTCTATTCCTTTCCCAGATTTAAAAAAATGAAACCTTGATTGCTTCAGTAAACATTAACTTTTAGCCCTCAGAAAAAGTGTGCTGGCTACTTTAAATAAATAAACAACCTTTAAATATACTGTTATATTAAATGCTTTAAAATGCTAACACTGGAAGCTTAGTCTAACATTTTACAGTTTAAAAATTAGGAGAAGCATTTATCCTCAGTTGTGCTGCCATTTTGACATTGGTTAGATGCTCCAAATTTGAAAAGAAAGAAGCCAAGACATGTAATAGAAAATATGCAGTCATATCAGCAGAAGGAGCTAATCCTGACAAAATTGTGGGAGAAAGGTAAAGTCTTATCAACTGGGAATACCAGAATGTTCATGGAAAATTATTATTCACTGCACATCAGTCAGAGAGGTCAGTTTACTCCTTCAGTCAGAAGATATCAAGATACATGTGTGAGATTTGGTTTACCATCAGAATATTGAACAAAACATCGTCATATCCACTTACGCGAAGTCCAAACTCTGAATGCTGAAAAAGTCGAACACCGATATTCCAAACTGTAAAATCTCGCTCCCTTCTTGACCCATGTTAGAAATTATTTTTAGGTGTGGAATGGTCGGAAATGTTTGCATTCAGGTTTTTTCAGCATTTGGACATTTTGACAGTACGCATTTCATGTAATAAGTTCGAAGATGTGAATAAACAGTGAAACGCAATCGACATTTTGATGGTATACCATAAGATTCATGTGGCTCTATCCAGCAGTCTTCAGAATATTTTTTTTCAGAAGGATCAGAGACATTTTTGGATGTAGGACAGGCAAAAGAGGAGATTAAAAAAAGTTTACCCTGCAAAAAGTGAGCCAGCAAATTGAAGGGGATTCTTCTTCTTCTTCCTGTGATGATGGCACATTCAGTGGACGGTTCTTGCCAGTAAAACCTTTTCTAGTATTCCAAAGGGAAGTGATTGAGTGATAGAAAAAAGTTCCAGGAGCTGACTAAAAAAGCAGGCATACTTTAGACTTGAACCAGAAACCGGTGTTTTGTGGTCAGGATAATGAAAGAAGCCATTAAGAATGTGAAAGTAGAAAGTAAACAGATAAACAGTAAGGTGTAATTTCCATAAGAAGCAGTTTTGTGCTTCAGCAAGACATGGTGTTGGGGGAATGATTCGAAGTTGGTAACTGTGTAAAACCACTTTGTTGTTGATGTTTAGGATAATGAAGAAACTGAAATTGTAACTGCACATACATTTTTTTTTCTTAGTAATATGTGTCAAGTAAATGTTTTCAAGTCTAGCGAATGTTGCACTGTAATGCATGCCAAGGTATTTTAAAAGTGAAATGTGTACAGTCTCATCAGTGGCTATTGATGATACCAGTGATGTTGAAGTAAAAAGTACTTTTTTCCCTCATCTGCAATATATCTGGAGTTTAGTGTAGCAAGATAAAAGCTAAATACAATAAGTGGTATAATATTGTGATTTGGGGCAGCTAAGGGCAGGAGAGGTTGAAGTGAACCACAAAATCATTAGCTGATCTTTTTATCTACCAGCACAGTTTTGCATTTGCAGATCTTGTATCCTAGTTATCTTATAACTGTCTACAGCACAGGCAGTTAATAAGGAAATGAGTGAACCCTGAACTTTGAGGCATGTGCAGGGGTGAATACTAAAAGTAGTACTTAAAGGTTAAGTGGAATTTTGTGAAAATAAAGTCTGATATACTTAGGGAGTACAAGAAGATATATTCCTAGTTGCATCAATCTCTTCAGTATAAATCACAGTGCATAATCTGTTCATTTAATGATAGTCAGGGCATTCTTTCCAAATGCTACAAATCAGTTAACTGAAGTAACTATTAGCACAATGACTTAGGCAACAGAAAATAGAAAGGGGTGTTGCCAAACTTAGGGAGCCTATGACTAGAAAAATAACTGGAGACCTTTTTGAGGTAGTAGAGATATTTTGGAAATTCTCTGAAAATCTGTGTAAAGTAGAGGAATGCAGAAATCATGCAAAGACACAACTGAAAATATTTATGGAAGACATAAATATGCTGAGATTATCTGAAGATGAGGCTCAAGATTTAATAGCCAAAAAGGGAAGGGATGAGATAAGAATGTTGATATATTAACAGTCAACAGGGAAATCTCCAGGAACAGATGGTATTTATGTGGAAAGTTGGAAATTAGAAAGGGAAAAGTGATAAATATATGGGCGGTTATGTTTAACAATATTTTAAAAGGAGGAGCAGTACCATTATCTTGGAAGAAGTCTGAGGCAGCCGCAGTACTCAAAGAGGACATAGATCATTTAAACCCAACTTTATATAGACCAGGTTCAATTTCGAACCATGATTATTAAATGCTTATGTTTTTACTAGCTACAAGAATTTCTAAGGTGTTGTCAAAACTGACAGATGTGAATCACTGTAGAGGGGAGGCAAACATTTGACATTAGCAGAATGATGATGATCCAAAGGGAAGAATTGTGCAAGAAGACCCAGCTATTTTTGATGGGTCATGATGCAGACAAAGTATTTGATAGACTTAGTTGGAATTTTGAGTAGGGTAATCACATTAGTGGCATTTCCTGATATTAGAGTACTGGGATTAATTAAGATGACATATTGAAGGGTCTGAGGCAAGAATTAATGTGTGAGAATTCCTTTCTGATAAGCTGTGTTTGAATGGAGGAACTAGCCAATGGCGTCCCCATTCCCCTGTGTTATTTGAATTATACTTAGAGACACTGTCAGGGAAGATAAGCTGCTCACAAACTTTCAAGGATATAACTAGTATAGATTCAGAATAAATTAGCCTTGTTTGCAGATGATTTTATTTTGTACTGAGTAAATCTAGAAGAGGATGTGTCAGTGTTGTGGAACATTTAAACAAAGGCTATTGCTAGAACCTGTTTCCCACACATGGATTTGCTCAACAGTACACACTTATTTATGGGGACATGATACTGCATGTAGATGTTTGGATTAAAAATGGTCTATTATGGCAGCTAAGGATGTGTGGGAAGAGACTAAACAGAGGATAGTACAAAAATTAAGAAGCTGGTAGCTCTTGACTATGGAAATGAATACTAAAGTACATGTAGTAAAAATGTTTATAGTACCTTTAATGCTCTGTACAGGTCCGGCATATTTTTATCAACCAGAGGAGAAGCTGTGGGCCATAGTTAATAACCCACCGAAGGAATTTATTTAGGAGGAAAATAAGGTAATAATTAAGTGGGATAAGTTGTTTCTCCCCACAAGACAAAATGCTTTAGGATTACCAGGTTTGAAAGGATACTTTAGAGCTACATTACTAAGGCTTGTGTACATAAGACAAGCAGACTACAAATCAAAGTGGAAAGAAATGATGTTGACACAAGGTAGGGGAGCAAGAAATAAGAGATTAGGAATTTGGATGCCTGTCCTTAAAGAAACAAGTAACCATACAGAATATTATATTTACAAAGTACCAGAAAGTATTTTGAGAACTAAGCCAACTCGAGAATGGAGATTTTTATCAGTAGAGATGACTGCAAGTAGGGTCTTAGAAGATAGGCAAGAAGAAGCTGGAACCAAGATATAATGATCAAAAAATAGAGGGGAAGATCATAGAGAGGGATGAGGAGAAGCAGACGTTTGACAGCAGGTGGGAGACTGCTTTCCCTTCCACTGATTAATATCAGAGTGTAAGCAAAGAGACAGGAATAGGGGAGTGTTAAATGAAAGACCAGGTTTGGATGACTTTACAGTTGAGTCTAGAACAGAAACTGTAGTTAATAAGGGGATATAATTAATAGGGCGTATAAAATAATTCATGATATGCACCGCGGTGGTGCAGTGGTTAGTATTGTCACATCAAAGCAAGAGGCTGTCCGGTTCGATTCTCGGTTGGAGTGCCTTCTGTGCAGAGTCTGCATGTCTTCCCTGTGGTCATGTGAATTTTAAAGACATGCAGGTAGGTGCATGCATGAGTGGGTGTGCTTTCTTTGAAGGTTGGGTGCTGAGCTGGCAACTTGACATCGTAAAATTCACTGCCAATCATAAGCGGAATCGGTGATCCGCTGTGGCGACCCCTAACTGGGAAAAGCCAAAAGACATTACTATAAAATAATTCATGATAACTGTAAGAATCAGTTAGAAGAGGTTAGAAAAGACTGGTTAATGAGAGTAGAAAGGCAATATATTAAGGAACAACAGGATGTTTTTGTATGGCTCATAAGTGTGTAATAAAATCTAGGTTTAAAATTTTTGCAAGGAAATAACTTGCATGTTGATGTTTATACCCCAAGCAAATATTAGAGGAATTTTCTTTGGCTGGATAGCAGTTATTGCAGGTTTGATGGGAAAGAGAGAGGGGTACCTTGAAACATGTATTTGGGAGTCTAACAAGATGGTAGATTTTAAAAATTCACTACATGAAACTTTGTCAGAAATGGGGGAGGGGTAGGAGGGAAGAAGGTGATAAAGAACTGAAAGATTTTGTTTAACATTATTTTAAAAAGAAGGGAAGCACCATCATCTTAGAAGAAAGCTGTCGTGGCTGTATTACCCAAAGAAGGTAAAGACCCATCAGACCCAATTCATACTGACCCATTTCAATTTTAAACCATGATTATAGTGTTTGTGTCTGTACTAGCTGAATAAATTGCAACGGTTTTGCTGAAATTGATAGTAATGCTGTTGATCAATGTGGTTTTGTGGAGGGAGGCAAATGTTTGATGACATTAATAGAATAATGGTGATCCAGGGGAAGCAGAATGTAAAGAAATGCTGCTGCTGCTAGTGGGTCCTGATGCAGAGAAATGTATGACAGCATGAACTGAGATTTTATGAGAAGGACAGTGGAATGATTTGCATTCAGTGATACACTAATAAGGTTAATTAGGAGGATATATGAATGCGCGGGGGCAAGAATTTAATTGGGATGGTTCTTCTCTGATAAGCTGTGTTTGAATAGAGGAACCAGGCAGTGGTGTCCTGTTTCCCATTTATTATTTTCTTTATACTTAGAGCCATTAACAAAGCAAATAAGGGCCTCAGAAATTCAAGGATGTCACTGGTATGGTAATCAAGAAAAGTTGGCTTTATTTGCAGATGATATTTTGTACCTGATAGATCTGGAAAATGACATCTTATTGTTGTGGAACATTTTGAAACAGTTTAACGTCTTTTCAGCATATAAAATTAATGAAAATAAAACAAAGGCTATAGCAGTAAACTATGCACCCACACACACATTGATTCAACAATACCCATATTTATTGTGACACTTTTAAGATAAAGTGTTTAGGAATGTGTATTAAAAAGGCTTCTGTTATGGCAGCTAAGGATATTTGGGAAGAGACTAAACAAAAAGGTAATGCAAAACCTGATAAACTGGAAGCTCTTATTCATGGATATGGATAATAAGATACAAGCAGTGAAAATGTGTTTAGTCCCTTTAGTTTTACATACAGGTTAGCCCTGTTTGTATCCACCAGAGGAAGTTATGTACAACAATTAATTAAGAGTTAGAAGGAATTTATCTAGGATGGAAGAGGGTAAGAGTTAAGTGATAGGTTGATCCTTCCAGTAGAATAAGGTTGTTTAGGATTGCATGATTTGAAGGAAACATTTGCGTTATACTGTTGAGGCAGATATACATAACACAAACAGAAGGCTTTAATTTAAAGTGGGAAGGGCATGTTGATGATGTTGAAATGGGGATGTTCAAGAAATAAGGAGCGAGTGGGATTTTGGATGTAAATCTGTAAGGAGAATAATAACCATACAGAATATTATATTCAAAAAGTAGCAGAAAGTACTCTAAGAACTAAGCTATCACAGGAATGGATAAAGGAGAGTTTGCCAGTAGGGTTGACTGCAAGTAGGGGGTACAGAAAATTGTCAAGAGGGGATTGAAATTACTGGAGAAAACTGGCAAGTCAACCAAGTATTGGGAGTAAATAATTAGGGAGAAAAAGGTAATAGAGTGTGATGAAGCCAAGAAGATATTTGGATTGAAAGTTATAGACTACCTTCTTCACCCAGGATTGATATCAAAGTACAGGCGAAGACAAAGGGATAGGAGAATCCTAAATGAAAAACCTGCACTGGTACAGTTTTTTTTAATCTAGAACAGAAGCAGCTATTAAATAATTGCATAATTAATAGGGTATGTACAATATTACACAATTAACCATAAGAATCACTCAGGGGAGGTTAGAAAAGATTGGGAAGAGAGACTAGAAAAGCATTTTGCAAGGAAAGAATAGGAGTGCGTATGTACATAATGAATGAAGTCCAGTAAGTTTAGGATTTTTGCTTGGAAGTGTTTGTATAGGTATTTTTATACCCCAAGTAGACTTCAAATAATTTTCATCAGATAGAAGATCAAATGTTGGAGATTATATGAGGAAGAAAGAGGTAACTGAGCTGAGCACATGTTTTGGGAATATAATGAGTTGGCAGATTTAAAAATCCCCTACCACAGAGTACTTCAGAAATATTGGGAGAGCAAATGGCTGCAAGTCAAGAAATGATGCTTTTGAGCTGGGATACAGGACCTGAATTTAAGACCTTGTTAAGTTTAATTCTGTTTGCTGCCAGAAAGCATTTACTAGAAAATGGAATCAAAGACTAAACCAAGTGTATTGGAAGCACTGAATATTGTCCAAGAGACAATATAACAAGAAGAGGTATCCTTAGAAAAGGGAAGGAGCCATTAGACAGAAATAAATGGAATTTTTGGGAACAGTGCATGCAGAATAATATTCAGGAGGAGGAGTGAGGTTCAAGGGAAGGCAGAAATTGAACAATTTATGTAATGGAATAATTATAGTTAGAAAGAAAATGTGATGTATAACGTATGCAAATGGAAAAAAAATGTTAATATGGTTTGTTTTCTTTTTTTATTAATGTATGTGTGCACATGAATTAAGTGATAGTAAAGGTATTAAAAAATGAAATGTTGGAGGGGCAAATTATTTTAACTGAGGAAATTATTCTTTTTGAGTTCATAGGTTCTTAGGTTCATAGGTGTGTACTAGGCTAAAGGCCCTGAGGCCTTTACAAGCCTAGCCATAGGATTACCCTGGCATAGTGCCACCCGACCTTAGTTCCCAGTGCCACTGTCGAGTAGAGACACTGGAGTTATCCCCAGGGTGAAATTTCTGTTTCCAATCCACTCACAAATATTTCTCTTGAAGGGGGTCAGCGAGGTGCTCTGCTTGACATGTATGGGAAGTCTGTTCCATAGCATGGGCAGTCTTTGGGTTATGAACCTGTCCCTCCAGCATGTTCTGTTAATTGTGGTAATGAGGTTGAGGTCTCTGGAGCATGTGGTGCGGAGGGATTGGGATTTATTTAGATGTAGCATTTCTAACAGAGCTGGGTCAGACATGGCTTTGTAAGTCAAGCAGAGATCGCCTCTAAGTAGGCGATATGAGACAGAGAATAGTTGGAGTTTTTTGAGTCTGCCCATATAGGATAAGTGTTTAAGGCCTAGGATCCTCTTTGTGAGGTACTTTTGCAGCCTCTCCAGTTGTTGCAGGAGTCTAGTGAGGTACATGCCAAATAGGGCATTGTACTCGATGAATGGCATAATGAGGGAAGAGTAGAGGGAGACAATGACCTCTTTCTTCCTGGATGCAAAACCTTTAGTAATAGTGCCACATAGAAGGACTTTCTGACCACAGTGGCAGTGTGGTGATCAAAAAAGAGGTTGCTGTCAACCTGTGTTCCCAGATCTCTTATAATGCCTTCTGTGTTCAGTGGACTACCATCAATGTGGTAATTCATGGGAACTGAGTTTTTTCCCCAAAGGGGATGATGACACATTTTTTGGCATTGAGCTTAAGGCCATGGTTCTGACACCAGTCGTTGTTCTCAGTGTGGCCACTCTGTAGGATGTCAAAATCACTTGGGGAATTAATAATAGTTCCCAACTTACAATTGTCTGCAAACTTTGTTAGCCAGAGTCCCTTCATGTTGGCTTGGACTTCAGAGAAGTAGATACCAAACAGGAGAGGACCCAGGAGACTGAACCTTGTGGAACTCCACTCATGACTAGTCGGCAGTCTGACTTGGAGTCAGCTACTTTCACACTGTGGGTTCTTTCTGTGAGCCAATTTGCAACCCACCTAGTGATATAGGGGTTTAATGCCAAGCTTAGTGAGTTTTTCTATGATTCCTGAGTGGGGAATAGTATCAAAAGCCTTGGCCAGATCAAGGTAGGCTGTATGAACCACCTTGCCTTCATCTACAGCTCTGGTGATTGACTCAAAGAAGTTGACCAAGTTGAGCAGGCATGATCTTTCCTTCACAAAATCAAACTGTGGAGGATCCAGAGTTTGGAGATTCCCTGTGTCCTTGTTTATTAGGTCCACGACGATGCTTTCCATAGCTTTGCATATCAGACTCGTCAGACTAATGGGGCGATAGTTCCCAGGGTCTGTAGTCACTCCTCCTTTGTGGAGAGGGATGACTATAGCAGTGCGCCATTTGGTAGGGACAAAGCCTGAGGTGAGGCTGTGATTGAACATGGCATACAGGTGAGGTGCCAGTTCACTCTGTAGTTCATGTAGAGCACACCCAGGGACATTGTCAGGTCCCATAGAAGCTGCATTTTTGGCCTTGGACAGTGTTGTTTTAACCTGTGCAGCAGTAGTACTGGGTGCCTGGTAATCTACTGGTATTGTGATTGGTCCTTTGTGGGGGAGGGTTAAAGTTGGCACTGAATCTGTCGGCCAGTATACTGGCAATATCTGTTGGCTCAGTATAGGAGGTACCATTGTGCAGTAGCTCAGAGCAAATCTGGGTATTGCCATGGAGATTCTTTACATAACTATAGAAGGCCTTGTGGTTGTCTTTACTATCTGCTGCAATTCTGTTTTCATAGCAAATTTTAGAGGATTTGATGAGGGATCTCAACTTTTTGTTGAGGCTGATAAGGGAGTTTTTCCCCTCTTGAGACTTCACCTTATTCCACATCAGTTTCCTTCTTCTGTTGTAGAGTTTGTTTATGGCATGAAACCACTAGATTGGCTTCTTTTTTGGAGGAGAGCGTCTTGGTTCTATTGGGTATAGCAAGATGCATGCATTTGTGTACGTGTTCGTACAGTGCATTGGTGTATGATTCTGCAGTCACACAACTATTCTCCATGTACATGGGTGCCGTGAAGTGAGCCACCTCTGTTTTTAGGAGCCCACAGTTAGCTTTGGAGAAGTTTTTCATGGTGGTTACCTTTGCGGGGGGGGGGGGGTGAATCTCCAAGGTGATTAGTTTGTAGTTGGATCTAACCAGGGAGGAGCTGACTATTGGTGTAGAGCAATGGTCATCCGTGTTAGTAATGACCAGGTCAAGGATGTTGCTACCTCTAGTAGGGGTAAGAATGAGCTGGTCCAGGGTATTGGAATTAATGAACTCTAGGAAACGTTGGGCAAGTGTTCTGATACAAGAATAGTTTACCCAGTTAATGGAGGGGTAGTTGAAGTCGCCTAGTAAGAGAGTATTAGGTTGGACCCAAATATTCTCCAGGGTGCTTAGGAATGTGGAATGCGAGTCTTGGGACATGGTTGGGGACCTATAGCCGGCTACGACCTAAATCACTGTCTTACCAAATGTTAGCTGCACCTGAAGTATCTCTGATGCGTTATGTTGGTCTACCAGTATGGTGGTGTGCGCATCCTTTATGAATATGGAAACACTACCGCCTTTGGAGCTTCGGTCCAAGTTCTGGGGCCGAAAGGTGTGGAGTGAGTTATAGCTTGGTAGTGCAGGGGTGCTTTCTGCTGCTTTGAACCAGGTCTCTGTTACACAAACATCGATGTTCTCCATTTTAAGGAGTGCTTCGAGTGAGTGCATTTTGAGATTTAGACTTCTAGCATTGAGCAGCATGACCCTCAGATTGCATTTGTTTGTAGCTGTTACGGTGGTAATTTGGTCTTTGGAACACCGCCTAAAAAGGCACTATAGGGGTGGCAAGAGCCTTGGTCAGTATCCAGAAGCCCAGGGGTGACAGATGCAGGCCATCTCTGGCAAAGCATCGAGGTCTGTCAATCATGTAATCTCAGGCAGTTACTGGATCCCCTTAGAATGACACCAGAAACTTAGCCAATTTTTTAAATCAATCATTTTCTGCTTGTAATGTATCATTTTGAGTGATGGTAGGATGCTGCTCAGGGCTAGGGTCATACCCGCTTGGGCTACATAATCCGAGAGCTCCTCCATGTCTCTCTTCATGTAGTCCAGGGAGGTATGTCTCAGGTCATTCACACCCACATGTACAATGACAGTCATATTTGTACCTGTTGTGGTATGTAGAGATTGAATTGCCTAGACATAGGAAGACTTTACTATATTTAATGCTGTTGGCTGCCAAAAAGGCAATTGCTAGAAAATGGAAATCAAGAGCTAAAGCAACCATAACAGAATTATTGAATGCCGTAAACAATAAATAAGTAAAAGAATTGGAGGTCTGATCTTTTGAAAAGGGAAGGAACAAACTACATAGAAGTAAATGGAATTTTTGGAAACAGTATATGCAGAATAATGTTCAGGAGGAGGAGTAAGATTTCAGGGAAGGCAGGACTTGAGCAGTCTAAATAAAGTGAAGTTGAATAATGATTGTCAAGAAGTAAACCACACACATATAATGCATAAAATGGAAAAAAGCAAAGGAATGTTTTAATCTTTTTTAACTGTGTGCCCATGTCACTGTTTAATATCTAAAGTTTAATAAAGGTGTTTGAAGCGTAAAACAGTCAAGTTTTTATACCACCATTTTTAGTAAGCCCCACCTTGTGCAGCAAAATGAAATAAGTGTCCCAGTTCTCCAAGTTGGAGGTGTCGTATGAATAATTGTTTTGATAAAATATCCTATCCCTCGTGTGCCACCTGTGTACTGAAATTTCAGTGTGACTTTACACATAAACTATCAAACAAGGCCGCTTATTCTGTAGATGTGTTGCTTTTAGCATCATGAGTACTATGTAGTGTACCAGAACGAGGTGATCACCTGTTAAATTATGTATACCAAAGTGTTATGTAGTATATTTTTATTTGTTTGATCTTGGGAGTTCTGTGTAAATGTGTGCAGTGTGACACTTTTCTCCATGGGCCTCCTCTGAAAAGGGGTTTTAGTCAGCCAGGCTTTCTATCCAATCAAGGGCAAATAAATAAATAAATAAATAAAGAATGTAGGTGCTTGTGTAATTTTACATGTCATTTTCTGTATGTATTTTGTAATTTCTATTTGCAGTACTTAACTTTTAAACCTCTGTACTGTGC